>NW_027331978.1:1081239-1381239 GCF_048418815.1 Hemitrygon akajei | reverse complement strand
CTTGCTGATGTACCTTCAGTTGAGATGACCGAGTAAATCCATTCCCACTGTCTTAGCAGGTGAACAGCCTTTCTCCTGTGTAAAATGCCGGGCTTGCTAGTTGGTCAGATGACCGAGTGAATCCCTCCCCACAGTCTGAGCAGGAAGGCTGGTCGATAGGATCCCTTGTTCCACTTCTTAAATATCTAGACAGACAACAAATCTGGCGTGCCGTGTTTGAGCTTCCTGGAGACAAATTCCTTCCCATTTTTAACCTGTAAAAGATTTACAAAATCCATCAATGGGTGTAGGACAACATTTCAGATGAGATTACTTGAGTTGCCAAGGTTTGATTTGGTATCACACTGTTACAGTGAGGTTAAACCCAAGTTGGACAGAGAAATCATCTCCTGACTGGGCAGAGTGTTGGTATCTGGAATGACCATCAATCCCCATATGCGTTTCAAGTTCCAACTCCTTAAAGTGCAGGGTTACAAGCTGCAGCTGGATGCACTTCTTGTAAGTGAGGGCATCAGGGACACTACAGGTCTCCCCATCTTCCCTCCAATACCCCCTCTAACTTGTAATAACCAGTGTGTACATAAGTCTTGCACTGTGCATTTTTTTTACCCAGTGACAAGATGTGCACAGTGAATTTTATATAGAGAGGTATTCATTTTCACAGCTAGCAAATCACTGTCAATAGGAACTTTTATCTCCTCTGGGTTCGATCCAGTTCATCTGCATTCTCACACAACCTATGTAGCTGGCCTGAAATGGGTAATGAAGGATTTTCTCACCAAAGTTTTTGCATATTGTCCATATGTGGTTTGCTTGCTAAGTTACGCTTCAAAAAGTCAGATTTCCAAATATCACTTCACTTCTTCCCACTTGCAAATTCTCAGCAACTTTTGCATCACCACAATACACACAGGTAACACCAGTTTCTGTACTCCCCTGAAGCCTCCCCCAATGACTGACAGTGGTGAACTCAGTGATGGCAATTCCAATGAATATGAAGGGAAGGGCAGTAGTCTGTCTCATTGGAGTCTGGCACATTTGTGATGTGAAAGCTACTTGCTTCCCTGGGCAAAGGTGTTTCATATCATTAAGTACCCAGAGAGAATGGGACAAAACATGTTCTCATGGGTAGAAAGGTCCAGAACAAGAGGAGGTAGAACAAGCAACAGACACAAAATGCTGGAGGAACTCAGCAGGCCAGGCAGCATCTATGGAAAAGAGAACTAATGCTGAATTTTGCCGGCATTTTGTGTGCGTTGCTTGGATTTCCAGCATCTTCAGATTTTCTCTTGTTAGTGATTGGAGGTAGAACAAACGTGATTTTCTCAACTGGTGATATACAAGATTTTGTTCCCTTTCTCCGAGTTCCTCATCCTTGCATTTAGATAGCTGGAGATCAGCTCTGTCTGAGAGATCCATCGGTTCCCATTCCCTCATCAGCCGGAAGCTCCCCGGGGCCCGTGTACGGATCGTGGGGCTGAGAGACAGGGACGAGAGCAGGACTGTTCCGGGATTGTTGGCCACTGTGTCCGGATTTCACAGGAGTTGTTCCGAAGTCGGTGTTTAAGATGAAATCATGGAGAATCACTCTTACCTGCACCCGACATTTTCAAAGCCTTCTGTGTACTGCGCGCATGCGTGAAACTCAGGGACATCCTCAGCCTGACGCTGGTGCATTTCATCGGCGCTTCAGCACCGGCAAGATTCTTAATGCATGGCCCTATGGGTAATCACGGTGCCATTAACCATTTCTGCAAGCACCGGTTCAATGTCCATACCTCATTTTTGTTATCGTGTGTATAGAAAAATCTGCAGCTGTTTTAGCACAGAAAGCTGCTCCCATAAGCAATATACTCAATATCAATGTGTATCTAATGCCAAAGTAAAATGCAGGTATAAAACACAGGAGATTCTGCAGTTGCTGGAAATACAGAGACGCACACACACAAAACGCTGGAGCAACTCTGCAATTCAGAGAGCAACTAAGCAGCGGAGTACACAGGCTAAGCATGCTGAAGGGGCTCGGCCTAAACGTTTTCTATTTATTCCTCTCCAAAATTTCTGCCTGATCTTTTGACTTCCAACTGTGTTTTGCAGAAATTAACCACCTTTTTTTTCGATCAACCAGTTTCCAAATGCTTCTAATCTTTCACTTTTAACCACATCGTGCTGGTCTTATTCGTCCTCCTCCTCTGGACCCCATCTCTCTCTGGAGCCCCTGACTCAGGCCGGCAAATCTTCGGTTTCTGACTCTGCACTATCGAAGATTCACTCGCTAGTCTGCTGTCAGACTTTGGAGGTGCATTGTGTTACGAGACCGCAGGTTCACTTACTGTGAGTATCGCTTTAAGTGCCTGAGTGAGGCGGGGCTGTGACATCAGACACAAGAAGAGAGAGAGAGAACGTCAAAACCACAGTGAGCTCATCGTCTTATTCAGCCTGGGGAAAATCATGCAGGAAATTCATGCAGGTGTATAAGATGATGAGAGGCATTGGTCGTGTGGATAGCCAGAGGCTTTTTTCCCCAGGGCTGAAGCAGCTAACATGAGGGGGAATAGGTTTAAGCTGCTTGGAAGTAGGTACAGAGGAGATGTCAGAGCTAAGTTTTTTAAGCAAAGAGTGGTGTGTGTGTGGAATGCACTGTCAGTGACGGTGGTAGAGGCGGATACAATAGGGTCTTTTAAGAGACTCTCAGATAGGTACATGGAGCTTAGGAAAATAGGTGGCTATGCGGTAGAGTAATTCTAAGCAGCTTCTAGAGTAAGATACATGGTCGGCACGGCAATGTGGGACAAAACATCTGTAATGTGGTGTGCATTTATATGTTTCCATGAAATTCACGGGAAATCTCCTATCCCACGGAGTGGTGACTAGTTGCAGCCTGTCATCTCAGGGAGAGTGAGAGGAGAACGACAGGGAGAGATTTTGATATACTGATATGGAACAGAAACATGGGCAGGAACCAGATGGGCTGAGTGGCCACTCTAGTGTACATTGTAAGTGTGATAGAGACAGTAAGTACCTGAGACATGGGATTTGATACAGAACTGATTTATATTTCACAGATCCACAAAATTAAACACCAGTCTAGTTTAAGACTAACATCAGCAGAATGGACTCCGCCAATGCTCAGTGACCAGGGTTCAGTCCTGGGTGCGATGAGCAGCCGTAAGAACTGCAGAATCTGACAGTAACAGTCCCTCATGAACCTGCAGCTGCCTTCAGTCACTGTGATGGTTAAATATTTAACACAGAGATGATTTGAACTTCCTCCCTGATGTAGGAGCACTCAGACTGTAGATGTAGGGAGTAAGGAAAAAAAAGAGATAATAAAGTTGTTTGCATCATTAGGGATAAACAGAGAGGAAGAGGTGGAAAGTTTCTTGAATGCATCTATTTCAATGCTAGGAGCATTGTAAGAAAGGTGGATGAGCTTAGAGTATGGATTGACAACTGGAAATATGATGTTGTATCTATTAGTGAAACATGGTTGCAGGAGGCGTGTGATTGGCAACTAAATATTCCTGGATTTCGTTGCTTCTGGTGTGATAGAATCAGAAGGGCAAGAGGGGGAGGTATTGCAATGCTTGTCCGAGAAAATATTACAGCAGTGCTTTGACAGGATAGATTACAGGGCTCATTTAGGGAGCCTATTTGGGTGGAATTGAGGAATGGGAAAGGTATAGTAACACTTATAGGGGTGTATTATAAACCACCTAATTGGGAGCGAGAATTGGAAGAGGAAATTTGTAAGGAGATAGCAGATATTTGTAGTAAGCACAAGGTTGTGATTGTGGGAGGTTTTAATTTTCCACACGTAGAAACATAGAAAATAGGTGCAGGAGTAGGCCATTAGGTCCTTCAAGCCTGCACCACCATTCAGTATGATCATGGCTGATCATCCAACTCAGAACCCTGTACCTGCTTTCTCTCCATACCCCTGATCCCTTTAGCCACAAGGGCCATATCTATCTCCCTCTTAAATATAGCCAAGGAACTGGCCTGAACTGTTTCCTGTAACAGAGAATTCCACAGATTAACCACTCTGTGTATGAAGAAGTTTTTCCTCATCTTGGCCCTAAAAGGCTTCCCCTTTATCCTTAAACTGTGACCCCTCGTTCTGGACTCCCCCAACATCGGAAACAATCTTCCTGCATCTAGCCTGTCCAATCCCTTTAGAATTTTATCCGTTTCAATAAGATCCCCCCTCAATCTTCTAAATTCCAGTGAGTATAAGCCTAGTCGATCCTAGTTCATCCATGCAATCTTTAAATGCTTGCCATTGCATATGAATGTTGAGGAACCAACTAGAGAGAAGGCAATTCTACATTGGGTATTGAGCAGTGAGGAAGGGTTAATTAGCAATCTTGTCGTGCGAGGCCCCTTGGGTAAGAGTGACCATAATATGGTGGAATACTTCATTAAGATGGAGAGAAACATAGTTAGTTCAGAAACAAAGGTTCTGAACTTAAAGAAGGGTAACTTTGAAGGTATGAGACGTGAATTAGCTAAGATAGACTGGCAAATGATACTTAAAGGGTTGACGGTGGATATGCAATGGCAAGCATTTAAAGATTGCATGGATGAACTACAACAATTGTTCATCCCAGTTTGGCAAAACAATAAACCAGGGAAGGTAATGCACCCATGGCTGACAAGGGAAATTAGGGATTGTATCAAGTCCAAAGAAGAAACATATAAATTAGCAAAAAAAAGTGGCACATCTGAGGACTGGGAGAAATTCAGAGACCATCAGAGGAGGACAAAGGGCTTAATTAGGAAAGGGAAAAAAGATTATGAGAGAAAGCTGGCAGGGAACATAAAAACTGACTGTAAAAGCTTTTAGAGATATGTGAAAAGAAAAAGATTGGTCAAGACAAATGTAAGGACCTTTAAGTCAGAAACAGGTGAATTGATCATAGGGAACAAAGACATGGCAGACCAATTGAATAACTACTTTGGTTCTGTCTTCACTAAGGAGGACATAAATAACCCTCCGGAAATAGTAAGGGAATGAGGGTCTAGTGAGATGGAGGAACTGAGGGTAATACATGTTAGTAGGGAAGTGGTGTTAGGTAAATTGAAGGGATTAAAGGCAGATAAATCCCCAGGGCCAGATGGTCTGCATCCCAGAGTAGCCCAAGAAATAGTGGATGCAGTAGTGATAATTTTTCAAAACTCCTTTGATTCTGGATTAGTTCCTGATGATTGGAGGGTGGCTAATGTAACCCCACTTTTTAAAAAAAGGAGGGAGAGAGAAACCGGGGAATTATAGACCGATTAGTCTCACATCAGTGGTGGGGAAAATGCTGGAGTCGGTTATCAAAGATGTGATAACAGCACATTTGGAAAGAGATGAAATCATCGGACAAAGTCAGCATGGATTTGTGAAAGGAAAATCATGTCTGACGAATCTGTTGGGTTTAATTAGTATTTGGGTTTAATTAGTATTTGGGTTTAATTAGTATTTGGGTTCAATTAGTATTTGGGTTTAATTAGTATTTGGGTTTAATTAGTAGTGGGGTTAATTTGTGTCGGGGTTAATTCGGGACCACCATTACAGGTCAGGAGTGGCTCACGTAACGCACATCATGTTAGCTGGAATGCGAGGGAGGGGGAGCGAAACTGGGGACCCCGCTACACCGATACTATTTGTCACGCGATACAGTAAACAAAAGAAACTCGTGAGCATCTGGCTATGGGCCAATAGATGGACACGAGTACCTGATATTACCTAATATGTAACGGGGTATTGTGGTGGGGGGAAAAAGGGATATAAATAAGAGCAGATTGTAAGGAGAGGCCAGAAAGCGCGCCTTCTCCAGCGATTCCGTCGACTCGCTGTACCAGTTACGATTCCAGCCAATAAAGCCACGTGTTGCTATATTCCGGTGTTGGTTGTCTCTCTTCCTAAAAGAATACAGGGCAGAATTTCAAGCCCAACATTTGGTGACCCCGACGTGGGGAGGGAGAGACAACACAGGCTGGCGGGTCCGACAGCAGACAACTTGCGGCCGCAACCTCGAATAAGGTAAGGAACTGCCTGTTATATCTAAGACTTCCACTAGATAGTTGAATTACTGAGTTAGATCTTGTCTGCTGACGGATCCTCACCAACCCCAAATTACCTCGAGGAAGTTCATTCCAGGTGCGGAATCGTGACTGGTAAGTACTTATTTTTCTTATCCGTTTTAGCAGGATCCTCCGCCCGTGGAAAAGTCTTCTGAGTGAGGGGAGTTGAGAACCCCGCCGCCCAATAGGGCATAAAAGTCTCAGAAGTGAGGAGGAGAAAGTGTTCCGTGGTACACCTTAGTGCACGGGGATTTTGACTGCGCCTACCTTAGACCGGTTGTTAAGAGGAGAAATCTCCCACGCGAAGGTCAGGTTTTGAAAGGCGACTGTCCCACATTTTGATCCTCTCTGTGCACTGGGGAGCCATGGAACACTTCAACTTTAAGTTACCAAAACTCAGACACCTGCGTGTTGAACAACCTGGTGTCCCGTGGTGGCGACTGAGCCTAAACCACGGCACTAATCTTACATCGCAGCTATTGTTAGATAATGCCATTATGGACCCCAACAATGTACTTCAGGTACTAGACCAGGCACCCCACCAGAAAGACCACCTTCTAAGTGAGGTTCGACGCACCCTTGTAGACCCCGTTCACATGACTAAAATTTTGGATAACCTGGCAGCGAATCCCCAAGCATCTGCCAGAACAGTGATAAAATTAGGTAATCCGCCCCCTGCCTGGGAGGGAATTAAGCAGGCCCCGCCACACAAATGGAAGACGGAGCTCACAATGAGTCTGACCCCAAAGTGGGAGTCGCGGGATTGGCCTGAGAAGGGATCAATGCAATCAAACTTTCCGCGTGGCATTGGACCTTTAACAACCGTGCCCCTATCGGGCACCGCCCATCCGGCAAGTACAACCGCGGAACTGGGGTTTGTGGCGGTCCATCTCACGTATCCCCCTGATTCAGACTTCACCCAAAAGGAGTCCGCGACTGTGGCCCCCGCCACTGTCGCTGCAAATAGACCACGCACTGGAGAGGTGCTCCAGAGCGTCAGACACTCGATCTCCCAAAACAATACAGTAAAGGAGGGAGAAAAGAAATTACATAAGTTAGAAAAAAGCCTTCAGGCGTGAAGAGACAAAGGATGGTTCCCAGCCGATGACCAACCATTTCTGACCCTCTCCTTGCTGGCTGAATTTCAACTTCGTGTCCTCGATGATCTGGAAAACAGACGAGGGGAGGCAAAACGAAAGTTATTTGGAAAATCCAAGTCCGTAGCCAAATTAGAGGATGAGGATGTGTATCTCAAGGAATTCCTGTCCAGGTTCCAGGCGCATGCGTGCAAACCGCCGGGGAACTCCGAGCTCCCGCGCCCCACACCAAGGGAGTCAGCCACATGTCCAGACCCCGAGATTGACCCCGCAGACCCAGAGTGGATCATAGACCACCAGCCTCTTTACCCACCGTTTCCCTCCGGATGGTCTAATGCCTCTCACGCCCCGCATCACATTATCCCAGTAACGGCCCCTCCACCATATGCAGAGCCCCCCCAGCCACCCAAAGCAGATCTAGCACCATCAGTCCCGTCAGCCCCACAGGAGAATGTCCAAGCTCCTATGATGGAAATAAAAGGTGGTAGGCCACAGCTCCTCAAACACCCCCGAGGCTAGGGGTAATGATGCGGCCGACCGGGCGGCAAAAGCCGCAATTCAAATGCCCACCCTGAGGTCAGGGAGGGACACCTCAGACTGTGAGCCTCCTGGCTCACCCCGCCCGCCGGCCCAGCCGGAATCCCGAGGTTTACAGGTCGCTCCGTTGCTCCAAGCGGATGCTATGCTCCACCTTGTTGAGTTACAGGGGGCAGCATCGGCAGCAGAGCGTCGGGAGTGGAGCTGCTCGACAACACTTCACTGTGGGTGATACGGACCACCATATATGGCGGTCCGAGGGAGGGGAGATAGTAGCACCCAGGGCATTACTACCGTCACTATTTAAGGAGGTCCATGGGCCCACCCACATAGGGATAGCCAAGGTAATATAACTTATGAAGAATCACTGGTTGGCTCCAAAATTAAAGGAGCACATGGAAAATTTGAGAGCTGAATGTAAAATCTGTAACGAACACAATGCCCGGAGACCACTGCCCCATCCGATGCTCAAATTCCCCAACCCCACGGGACCATGGCAGGAAATTTGTATGGATTTCACGGACATGGGAGCAAGATTAAGGACCCCCAAGAACCACCGATACCTGTTAGTTATAGTGGACCGATTCTCGAGATGGGTAGAAGCTTTCCCCAGAAGGGCGGAGGATGGTGAGACGGTGGTCAACGTCCTTACCCAGGAACTGATTCCCCGATACGGAGTCCCCACTAAAATCTGTACAGACAATGGCACCCACTTTAAAAACGAACACTTGGCCAGAGCAGAGGGCGTTCTAGGGATAACCCATCGGTTCGGCAGTGTCTACCACCCAGAAAGCCAGGGTCTAGTGGAGAGAGCAAATCGAACTATAAAAGACAAAATTGCAAAAGTAATGGCGGGCACCCAGCTCACTTGGGTGGAGGCACTCCCCCTGGCTCTGATGTCCATGTGGCAAGAAAAGAATGGGGAAACCTTTCTAACGCCACACGAGATACTAATGGGGCGCTCCATGCCGGGACCGCGCACATCGCCACGGTGGGAGGAAAACTGGGAGACAATGAATCAGGACATGACCCAATACATGAGAGTCCTGGGCCAGATGGTGAGGCTCATCGCTAAACAAGTCAGGAATGCCCACCCTGAGGATGCAGCCCCCGAGCTGCCGCTAAAAATAGGAGATGAGGTCTACCTGCGGCAACCAGGACGCTCCTCCTGGAGCGAGCAGCGATGGCATGGCCCGTACCCTGTTACAGAAATTTCAAACAATACACTCAAGGTGGGAAGGGAGGGGGACAATAACTGGCACCATTTCTCGCACTGCTCCAGGACAAAGAAAGGAAGACCGATTGATCCCGACTCCGACATAGAGGAGGAGGATGACGCCATGGAAAACCCTGATATGGGTAGGAGTGATGCTCCTAGGTCAGGCGCCGATGGCCGAAGCGGGAAGGGGAGGAGATGCGTGCGGGGCGAATATCATCCTTAATGCGGACCCTCATACGGGTAGGACATTCCAGTTCGACCTGTGCGATGTGATCAGCTGCTGGGGCGACAAGAGAGCCTGGAACATCACTTGCGTTACTAACCTGTCCCCGTCGGATCAGCCCTACAGAGTGGGCAACCTACCTGACAGTGCATGTTCTACCCGGATCAGTCTTACTGGCACCGAAAACACCACCATGCTGACTGTCAGCAGAGCGGACCTCTGGTGGTACTGTGGGAAACGGGTCCTATATAATTGGCTACCTGTAAACTGGGAGGGGACCTGCACCCTGATCACCCTAAATGTACCTCTTTTCATTGCGGCAAAGAACCCAGGGGACTACACCCTCAACCCAATCCCTGATGAAATCGGGAGGTGGTATAGGAACAAGAGGACGCTCACTGAAAGGGGGGAAAGGAACCCCGATGGGATGTGGATCGATGCTATCAGGCTAGAAACATCCCGGACGAATATAAGCTGGCAGACGAGGTCGCTGCAGGCTTTGAGAGCTTTCCACTTTTTTCAGCCATATTCCCAATCACCACCAATAAAAATGTCAACCGGATCATCCTGATCCACTATAACGTTCAGAGGCTGGCTAATCTAACCAGGGACATCGCGGAAGCCGTCCACGAGCAGCTATCACAGACGTCCCTAATGACCCTGCAGAACAGAATTGCCATAGACATGATCTTAGCAGAGAAGGGCGGAGTGTGCGCCCTGTTTGGTGACATGTGCTGTATGTCCATAGCGAACAATACAGGCCCGGACGGATCACTGACCAAGGGTTTGACTAAATTGCGGTCCCTGGCCAATGAGCTAAAGCAACAATCGGGAGTCAATAACCCAGTGCTGGATTGGTTGAACGTACGTTTGGGAAATGGGGGGTCCTACTTGGACAGTTGGCTCTAGGACTGTCTATTTCAATTGCTATCTTTATCACGTGTGGTTGTTGTTGCATACCCTGTATCAGGACCCCAGTCGTCCGAACTATAGATCGAGCCTTGACTGGAAAGGATGGACCTCCACCGGTGTACCAGGCACCTTTGTTCCTGGTGGAAGGGGAGATTGAGGCCCTCCCGAAAGCGGACGCACTATGGGAGAACACGGACTGGAATGGGCCATGCCAAGGGGGAAATTGAGAGTTGCTTTTGAATAAGTCTTCTGAAATGTTGCATGCTACTTGTAAAAATTGCTGATGTTTAGGGAACCCCTACCCATATTTTGTGACCCTAGGTCGGACATATCAGGATAAGCAAATAGGGAGGACACGCCAAAGAGTGCCGGGGGACGCTCACCTCCCTGCCTGATCCCGGCAGCCGCGGAAAAGCTCTCCTCTACTGTCAAAATTAATCCAAACTCAGGTTGGAGGAACAACACCTTATATACCGGCTGGGTAGCCTCTAACCTGATGGGATGAACATTGACTTCTCTAACTTCCGTTAATGCCCCTCTTCCACTTCTTACCCCATTACTGACATATTTAATTGTTTGCCTGTTTTCCATGTCTCTCTGGTGCTTCCCCCCACCTTTCTTTCTCCCGAGGCCTCCCGTCCCATGACCCTTTCCCTTCTCCAGCTCTGTATCACTTTCGCCAATTACCTTCCCAGCTCTTAGCTTCATCCCACCCCCTCCGGTCTTCTCCTATCATTTCGCATTTCCCCCTCCCCCAACTACTTTCAAATCTCTTAGTATCTTTCCTTTCAGTTAGTCCTGACTAAGGGTCTCAGCCTGAAACGTTGACAGTTCTTCTCCTTATAGATACTGCCTGGCCTGCTGTGTTCCACCAGCATTTTGTGTGTGTTGTTTGAATTTCCAGCATCTGCAGATTTCCTCGTGAGTGTTATGTGTATAAATGTGTATAAATAAAACTCCCAAACTATTGAGCTCGGGGGAAACCAAGGCTTGGAGTCTTGAGATGGAAAAGTATGAAAGTTCAGTTCAACTACAGAATAGGTGATGAGAGAGAGATATTTGTAATCCAGGGTAAATGTTGAGAGAAGGCAATTATGTCGTATTCTACAGGTTTCATGGTGGTAAAACGAGACCAACAGTCACTGTAGATTTTATCTGTCATCCTTCCAAATCCACATACTAATTATCACCTGAAGTGACTTGTCATGAGGGGTATCGTCTTCAAGTGAATTACCACAGCACACCAAGCAAGGGTTAACACATCAGTGGTCTTCACAGGATACCCCAAATCAGATCCATTCCTATGGATCAAATGAGGTGACAACCACACATTCGATGTACGCTGAATTGATAATTAACCCACCCTTGTGGGCAAAGGAAAGTTCCAAACAGTGACCCTTGGCCACTAGTTCCCTGGTATCGATTATTCCATTTTTCCTCCTTCGTCTCTGTCTGACTCTGAGTGTCTGTGTCCTCGGTTAAAAGTAAACAAGCTGCAAGTCAGACTGATTCCCTCATTCTCTCTCACTCTCTCTCTCTCTCTCTCTCACTCTCTCTCTCTCTCTCTCTCACTCTCTCTCTCACTCACTCTCTCTCTCTCTCACTCTCTCTCTCTCTCACTCTCTCTCTCTCTCACTCTCTCTCTCTCTCTCTCTCTCTCTCTCGCACACACACACACACAGTCCACAGCAAACAAGACCTAGGGGTTCATAACAATGGCCACCCCCATTGTGAGCTGACAGGTGTGCCAGTAGGTGGGATGACTGAGTGAATCCTTTCCCACATTCTCAGCAGGTGAACAGCTTCTCCCCAGTGTGAACTCGCTGATGTTTCTGTAGGTGGGATGACTGAGTGAATCCCTTCCCACATTCTGAGCAGGTGAATGGCCTCTCCCCAGTGTGAACTCGCTGATGTCTCTGTAGGCTGGATAAATGAGTGAATCTCTTCCCACAGACTGAGCAGGTGAACGGCCTCTCCCCAGTGTGAACTCGCTGATGTACCAGTAGGGTAGATGACAGGGTGAATCCTTTCCCACATTCTGAGCAGGTGAATGGCCTCTTTCCACTGTGAACTCGCTGATGACTCTGCAGGGTGACAGAGTCAGCAAATCTCCTCCCACATTCTGAGCAGGTGAATGGCCTTTCCCCAGTGTGAACTCGCTGATGTTTCTGTAGGCTGGATAAATTAGTGAATCCCTTCCCACATTCTGAGCAGGTGAACGGCTTCTCCCCAGTGTGAACTCGCTGATGTCTCTGTAGGTTGGATGACTGAGTGAATCCCATCCCACAGTCTGAGCAGGTGAACAGCTTCTCCCCAGTGTGAACTCGCTGATGTCTCTGTAGCGTGGATGACAGAGTGAATCCTTTCCCACAGACTGAGCAGTTGAACGGCCTCTCCCCAGTGTGAACTCGCTGATGTCTCTGTAGGTTGGATGACTGAGTGAATCCCTTCCCACAGACTGAGCAGGTGAACGGCTTCTCCCCAGTGTGAACTCGCAGGTGATCCTGTAGGTTAGCTAACTGAGTGAATCCCTTCCCACAGACTGAGCAGGTGAACGGCTTCTCCCCAGTGTGAACTCGCAGGTGACCCTGTAGGTTAGTTAACCGAGTGAATCCCTTCCCACAGACTGAGCAGGTGAACGGCTTCCCCCCAGTGTGAACTCGCAGGTGATTCTGTAGGTTAGTTAACTGAGTGAATCCCTTCCCACAGACTGAGCAGGTGAACGGCTTCTCCCCAGTGTGAACTCGCTGGTGGCTCCGTAGGTGGGATGACTGAGTGAATCCCTTCCCACAGACTGAACAGGTGAACGGCTTCACCCCAGTGTGAACTCGCTGATGTCTCTGTAGGTTGGATGAATGAGTGAATCCCTTCCCACAGACTGAGCAGGTGAATGGCTTCTCCCCAGTGTGAACTCGCTGGTGTACCAGTAGGGTAGATGACTGTGTAAATCCTTTCCCACACTCTGAGCAGGTGAATGGCTTCTCCCCAGTGTGAACTCTCTGGTGTGACATTAGGTCAGATGACTGTGTGAATCCTTTCCCAGAAATGCAGCAGATGACCAGCCTCTGCCCGGTGTGGTGTGAACTGATTGGTGTGTCCACAGGTGGGATGACCAACTGAACCCATTCTCACACACAGAACAGGTGAATGGCCTTTCCCAGTGTGAACTTGCTGATGTACCTTCAATTGTGAAAACCGAGTGAATCCATTCCCACTGTCTGAGCAGGTGAAAGGCCTTTCTCCTGTGTAATTTACAGGCTTGCTATTTGGTCAGATGTCCGAGTGAATCCCTCCCCACAGTCTGAGCAGGAAGGGTGGTCAATTGGATCCCTTGCTCCACTTCTTAAACATCTAGACAGAGACAGCAAAACTGG
Source organism: Hemitrygon akajei (assembly GCF_048418815.1). Lineage (NCBI taxonomy): Eukaryota > Metazoa > Chordata > Chondrichthyes > Myliobatiformes > Dasyatidae > Hemitrygon > Hemitrygon akajei. The sequence continues at coordinate 1,367,805 of NW_027331978.1, read as the reverse complement.
TGTGCCGTGTTTGAGCTTCCTGGAGACGAATTCCTTCTCACTTTTAACCTGTAAAAAGATTTACAAAATCCATCAATGGGTGTAGGACAACATTTCAGATGAGATTACTTGAGTCGCTAAGTTTTGATTTGGCTGTTCCTCACTGTTACAATGAGGTTGAACCCAAGTTGGACAGAGAAATCATCTCCTGACTGGGCAGAGTGCTGGTATCTGAAATGACCATCAATTCCCTGATGCTCTTCCTGTCTCTATAAGAATGGGGCATTTCTGCCGTCTCCAATCTGTGCCTTGGCTCAGTTTGACTCTCTCAATTGGTATTATTCCCTGTTCCTGCTGAGCAGCATGGGTGCCAGGCCCCACGGTAACTGAAACACTCTCACACAAATAGTCTTTCTTGACGTGCAGCTGGGAACTTATTTTATGTATTATTAACTTAAAGTGCCGCAGTTTTAACACCATATAAAACTTTCCTGCTGAAATGACTGGTTGGTTCACACACCTGTCAAAAGGGGTTAGAGTGAGTTTTTGTATTATTTCAGGTTCTTGTCACAATCATAAAAAATTTCAACACAGAAACAGGCCCTTTGGGCCATCTAGTTTGTGCTGAACTATTTAAACAGCCCACTCCGACACCTCTACCATCCAGTTACTAACACAAACCTCTTAAATGTTGAAATCGAGCTCGCATGCACCACTTGTGCTGGCTGCTCATTCCACAGCTGGATAACCGTCTGTGTGAAGAAGTTTCCCTCATGTTCCCCTTAACATTTCACCTTTCACCCTTAACCCCTGGCCTCTGGTTGTCCCCCCCCCCCCAATCTTCATGGAAAAAGCCAGCTTGCATTAACACTATCTGTGCCTCTCTATCACAATCAAATCTCCCCTCAATCTTCTGCATTCCAAGGAATAAAGTCCTGATTTCTTTAATCTTTCCTTCTAACCCAAGTCCTCCAGACATGGCAACATCCTTGTGAATTTTCTCTGAAATCTCTGAACTTCTTTTACATCTTTCCTGTAGGTAGGTGACCAAAACTGCACACAATACTCCAAGTTAGGCCTTACCAATGTCTTCTAGAAGTCAACATAACATCCATCTATTGTTATCAGTACTTTGGTTCATGAAGGGCAATGGGCTGAAATTATTCTTTCCATCCCTATCTACCTGTGATACCACATTCAGTGAATTAAGGACTTGTATTCCCAGGTCCCTTTCTTCTACAACACTCCTCCGTGCCCGACCAGTCACTGTGAAAGACCTCCCCTGGTAGGTCATACCAAAGTGCAACAACTCACACTGGTCTGCATTAAATTCCATTTTCCATTTCTAAAACCATTTTCCCACCTGGTCCAGATAGATAGATAGATACTTTATTCATCCCCATGGGGAAATTCAACATTTTTTTCCAATGTCCCATACACTTGTTGTAGCAAAACTAATTACATACAATACTTAACTCAGTAAAAATATGATATGCATCTAAATCACTCTCTCAAAAAGCATTAATAATAGCTTTTAAAAAGTTGTTAAGTCCTGGCGGTTGAATTGTAAAGCCTAATGGCATTGGGGAGTAGATAGATAGATAGATAGATAGATAGATACTTTATTCATCCCCATGGGGAAATTCAACATTTTTTCCAATGTCCCATACACTTGTTGTAGCAAAAACTCATTACATACAATACTTAACTCAGTAATAATATAATATGCATCTAAATCACTAACTCAAAAAGCATTAATAATAGCTTTAAAAAAAAGTTCTTAAGTCCTGGCAGTTGAATTGTAAAGCCTAATGGCATTGGGGAGTATTGACCTCTTCATCCTGTCTGAGGAGCATTGCATCGACAGTAACCTGTCGCTGAAACTGCTTCTCTGTCTCTGGATGGTGCTATGTAGAGGATGTTCAGGGTTTTCCATAATTGACCGTAGCCTACTCAGCGCCTTTCGCTCAGCTACCGATGTTAAACTCTCCAGTACTTCGCCCACGACAGAGCCCGCCTTCCTTACCAGCTTATTAAGACGTGAGGCGTCCCTCTTCTTAATGCTTCCTCCCCAACACGCCACCACAAAGAAGAGGGCGCTCTCAACAACTGACCTATAGAACATCTTCAGCATCTCACTGCAGACATTGAATGACGCCAACCTTCTAAGGAAGTACAGTCGACTCTGTGCCTTCCTGCACAAGGCATCTGTGTTGGCAGTCCAGTCTAGCTTCTCGTCTAACTGTACTCCCAGGTACTTGTAGGTCTTAACCTGCTCCACACATTCTCCATTAATGATCACAGGCTCCATATGAGGCCTAGATCTCCTAAAGTCCACCACCATCTCCTTGGTCTTGGTGATATTGAGACGCAGGTAGTTTGAGTTGCACCATATCACAAAGTCCTGTATCAGTTTCCTATTGACCTCTTCATCCTGTCTGAGGAGCATTGCATCGATAGCAACCTGTCGCTGAAACTGCTTCTCTGTCTCTGGATGGTGCTATCTAGAGGATGTTCAGGGTTTTCCATAATTGACCGTAGCCTACTCAGCGCCCTTCGCTCAGCTACCATGATACACACTGCAAGCCATGATAGTCCTCTTGCAGTCCGCTAAACCCCCAGTCTTCTTGTCATCCACAAATTTGCTGATCCAGTTAACCACACTATCATCCAGATTACTGATATAGATGACAAACAACAACAGATCCAGCACTGATCCCTGTGGCAACCACTAGACACAGGCCTCCAGTCAGAGAGGCAACCATCTGCTACCACACTCTGGCTTCTCCCAAAGACAGTGTCTCATCCGATTTACTGTCTAATCTTGAATGCTGAGTGACTGAACCTTCTTGACCAACCTCCCATATGAGACTTTGTCAAGTGCCTTGCTAAAGTCCATGTAGACAACATCCACTGCCTTGCCTTCATCCACTTTCCTGATAACTTCCTTGAGAGACTCTCTAAGATTGGCTAGAGCCATTCTGCCTATCCTTTATCAGTCCACACCTATCCAAATACTTACAGTATATACTTGGGTCCTGCACACACATTCCAATAACTTTCCCAGTACTGATGTCAAGCTCACCAACGTATAACTTCCTAGTTTATTTTTACAGCCTTTCTTGAACAGCAGAACAACATTGTCTGTCCTCCAATCCTCCAGTACCTCACCTGTCACTAAGGATGATTTAAATATCTGTGCTAAGGCCCCGATAATTTCTGCACTTGTCTTCCGCAGGGTCCTAGCGAACAACTTGTCAGGCCCTGGGGCTTGATCCACACTAATTTGCCTCAAGACAGCAAATCCCTCCACCTCTGTAATCTGTACAGGGTCCATGATGTTGATGTGGCTTTGCCTCACTTCTGTAGACTCTGTGTTCAGCTCTTGAGTAAATACGGATGCAGAAAAAATCTTCCCAGATCTATGTTATCCCTTCATATGGATTACCATTCTGATCATCCAGAGAATTAATTTTTTCCCTTGCAATCTTTTTGCTCTTAACATGTCTGCAGAATCCCTGAGGATTATCCTTCACTTGTCTGCTGGGGCAACCTCATGCCTTCTTTTATTTCTTTCATAAGCGTTCACTTTAATTTCCTGTATTTCATAAGTACCCCATTTGTTCCTATCTGCCTGTACGTGGTATGCACCTCCTTTTTATTGATCTGGGAGAGGAAAGCCAAAGGGGTGATAGAGCTGCATGGTGGGAGGTGGGGATAAGGAGGGTTAAACTAAAGTTGCAGTGGGAATGGGAGCCTGAATAACAGAACAGATAGTGGAGAGGTTGTGGAGACAGATGTTGTTCAGGCCTCAGACAAAGTCAGGAATGAAAAAGTTGAGCATGGTGCAATGAATATGCTGAGCCCTGTATATTTCAATACAAGGAGCAGCGTTGGAAAGGTGGATGTGTTCAGGGCATGATCAACACCTGGAATTATGACACTAGGATCTGGCAACTGAGGATTGGGACAGGCTGCTTTATGGCAAATGTGTGCTTGGTAAATGGCAGGCCTTCAAAGCGAAATTTTGAAAGTAGTAAGCGGGTATGTCAGAATAAAAGGTAAAGATAGAAACTGTAGGGAAACTTGGATTGCAAGAGATATTGAGACCCTGGTAAAGCACAAAATGGAATTGCATAACAGGGATAGATAGATAGATAGATAGTATTGGAGAATATGAATATTATGGAGTATTGGAGAATATGAATATTATGGAGTATAAAACTTAATGCTAAAAACTATGGTGTGTTGGTATATGCTAGGGAGAGGTGGCTGAAAGCGGTCGCCTGCTGTGAAGTTGCTGTGTAACCAAAACTGTGTGAAATGCTAAAGGACAATGATGTGTCAATATATGCTAATCAGGTATCCAATTGAATGTAGAGACAATATGTGTTAATGAAACTCAGGGATATTTTGCTTTGAATTTGTCGACTACATAATAAAGCAATGTAGAGACAATATGTAGGGATATTTTGCTTTGAACAGGTCTGCTGTGTAATTAAAACTATATAGCCGATTAGAACGAATAAGTCAATAGGTAAAAACAATAGTAACTGTGATATGCACCGCTTTGATATGTTAATGCAGCTAAACCAGGTTTGCTTTAAAAAGCTGCTGTATCCAAGAATCGGGAGGCAGTCAGCAACCAGCTCAATGACTGTCTCAGCTTTGATTTGCAAATTAAAGTTTAACCCTTCTTGAAGAATCTTCTGCGTCTCCTGGTCATTTGAAAAGCACGAAAAGCCACGACATAATTGGCGTCAGTCGGCAGGATCGGGCAGAGACCCGCAGAAGGGAAACGGCAGATTGGGAACGCTTCCCGGTCCTCTAGGGACTCCCACAAGGCTAACAGAATTAAGGGTGCACCCAAAACAAAAGGAAAGCGCTTTTTTGTGACAATTTGGACTAAGAATTCTGTTGGCTTTGAGGAGGTCTTGGAGTCTCGGAAGTGTAGAACCGCTGCCAAAGGGTCTCTCCGGTCCAAAGAATCTGGCAGAATTGGGGGTTAACGGAGGAGGCTCAGAGGATTGCTCAAGAACACTGCAGTGAGGGTAAGTACAAATAAGTTAGTACGTTAAGAAAAAGTCCTCGCGGTTACCGCCTTGAGAGAAGGGTCTGCTCGGGCGAGGTGTTAGAATAGAATTAGGGAAAAAAGTCCTCGCGGTTACCGCCTTAGAAGAAGGGTCTGATCGGGTGAGGTGTTAGAATAGAATTAGGGAAAAAAGTCCTCGCGGTTACCGCCTTGAGAGAAGGGTCTGCTCGGGCGAGGTGTTAGAATAGAATTAGGGAAAAAAGTCCTCGCGGTTACCGCCTTAGAAGAAGGGTCTGCTCGGGCGAGGTGTTAGAATAGAATTAGGGAAAAAAGTCCTCGCGGTTACCGCCTTGAGAGAAGGGTCTGCTCGGGCGAGGTGTTAGAATAGAATTAGGGAAAAAAGTCCTCGCGGTTACCGCCTTGAGAGAAGGGTCTGCTCGGGCGAGGTGTTAGAATAGAGTTAGGGAAGAAAGTCCTCGCGGTTACCGCCTTCAGAGAAGAAGGGTCTGCTCGGGCGAGGTGTTAGAATAGAGTTAGGGAAGAAGGTCCTCGCGGTTACCGCCTTCAGAGAAGAAGGGTCTGCTCGGGCGAGGTGTTAGAATAGAGTTAGGGAAGAAAGTCCTCGCGGTTACCGCCTTCAGAGAAGAAGGGTCTGCTCGGGCGAGGTGTTAGAATAGAAGTAGGGACAAAAGTACATTAACAAGAGAGAATAACATGACAGGTAAAGGAACAGCAGTAGAGATTCTGTGCAAAAAATTCCCATTTTTTAAAAAATGAAATCACAAAAACTTCAGAAAAATGGGAAAAAAGAACCAAAAACCTGGTCACAAAGTGACCAAAAGAAGGAACATTTGATGTAAGTTTGTGCGAAGAAATGGAGGAACTAACTAAAAAGTACAAATCAAAAGATAAATCTAAGAAAAGGGAGCAAAAAAGAGAACAAGAAATGGAAGTGCTAAAACTCTTTAGAACGGAGGGAGAAAGGCTGAGGAGGACAGGTAGAATATTGATTGCAAGTGAGAAAGATACAGAGGTGCTGGAGAGACAGAGAGACAGAGAGAGAGAGAGAGAGAGAGAGAGAGAGAGAGAGAAAGGTACAGTGAGAGGCTGGCTTCAGCTCCGTACCGGGATGCGAAAGAAACAGAAAACCTCCCTCCCTATAATGAGGAAGGAACCCCTAAGTGGTGCCCCCTGCTAACGGGAACAGTAAACATGCAGGGAGAAGTACAGGTTTGGGATAATGAGGAGGAAGAAAAAAACCAATATGAGAAGGAAAAAGCGGCGATATGGCAGGAGATACAGGCAGAAAAGATAAAGATAGAACAGGTACAGGGAGAAATGCAAGAACAGATTGAACGGATGAAATACTTGAGGGAGGCGAAGGAATATGAGGAGTATTGGTTATACCATAGGAATAAACAGACTAGAAAAGAGAGTGGCTCATTGGAGGAGCAAGAGTTAAGTGGACAGAGAGAGAGGATGCGAGAATTTATGGGGAAGAGGTAGGGGGCAGAAGCCTAGAAGGACAGAAGGAGGCAGTAGGGGAGCGGCTTGCTGAAGTAGAGAGAGAGTCAGGTAAGTTACAAAAATGGGAGTACCAGGAGAGATGCGAAAAATATTCAAGGGGCCATCCAGGCATTGAATCAAGACAGACAGGAAGGACTCCACAGGGAGACCGAGGGAAGAGCAGAACCCCGGAGACATTTGTGTGGGAGGCAGTAAAGACATACCCAGAGACAGATGGGGAGTCAGGGGAGGAGGAAAGCCAGGGTAGGTGGGAAGGAGGAAGAAGAATGATGCCGTTGTTAGTTAAAGGATCAGGACAAGTGCAGTATATCCCTTGGGGATCCCAGGACCTAGAAGGGCTGAAAAACACTCTGCCCAATTTACATGAAGGAGCAGGGAAATGGATTAGAGCCTTTGAGGAAGAAACAGCAGGACGATTATTGGCTATGGGAGATTTGAAGGCACTGTTGATAAGGTTGATGGGAACCTCCAAATTTAACGAACTAATGGAAATGGCTGGCATAGTAAACTCGAACGACCCAAGAACTGATGGAGACGGGTTTGACAGAATGAGGCAGAGGGTATGGCAGGCCCTCAGAAAGCTTTATCTGCCCAAAATGGACCCCAAAGCCTTAAAGGGGGATCCACTGGGAAACACTGAAAACCCAGCAGCCTACGTAGAAAACCAGTTGAAAAGGTGGAGACTGGAGACTGGAGACTGAGCAAGAGGTGGAGAATAGCTTATTTATGACCTCACTGTTCCGACATAGCATTTTGGATGCAATGCCTCCACAAGTAAAATCCAAACTGGAGGAGGTGGTTGGGCTAACGTCAAAGACCTCACAAGAATTTAGAGACCACGTAGTCCATGCCGTTGAGACAAACAAAGGTTGGCTGAGCAGCAGGAAGAGGTGCAAAGAAAGTTAACACAAATGCAGCTCGAAGAACTCAAAAAGAAGGAAAAAGAGAAAAATAAAAAGATGCTGCCAACAACCACCGGTTCGAGTACAGCCACCGAACTGGACAAAGCACTGCTATATGGAGGGGCCGATCATACTGTAAGACAAGGGCTGGAAAACCCCATGCCAATAATTAACTTTGAGGGAGCATCCCCACAAATGTTCTATCAGGAACAAACTAAATTCAAACAGCCCAGACAGGACTGGAAGTCCCAAGGAGGGGGACAGAGGGGCTATGGGCAAAAGGAGACCAGTCAGAAGACAGTGGGAAAGAGAGGTAGAGAGATTGTGCTGGGAATGTAATCAGCCAGCCACAGTATGCCCGTCACCTTCCCATGTCAGGAAAGTTTATTAAGACGGTAGGGTTCTCGGGAACACAGTTAACACAGTGCACGGCTCCAGTGCGGTTGAGAATGGGAAGTAAAGAAATTGTTTTGCCGGTGCTAGTATTTAAAGGAACTCCGATTAATTTGTTAGGCAGAGATGCCTTGTTGAAACTGGAATTAAAATTAGAATGCACCAGAAATGGGCTGAGTGTGAAGGGGCTCAATTGATAGTGCAAGAAGACAAGAAGACTAATGTCTTTTGGATAGGAGACATCGCAGATCAGATTCAGGAAACCTGGGAAAAATTGAAAAAGGGCGTGCAGGCTATATTACCCAGGGCTGTAATGCCCAAATCTGAGCTACATTGTACAGTGATTTTTGACGAGACTCGGAACAGGGAGTTAGAGGAGCGATGGCACCTAGAGGTATGTACCCAGCAGCACCTGGAAGGGGAGGCTGTGATAATTGGAAAGCAAGGGGCAGCTCTACAAGTTAAGTGGAACACCTTTTTAGAAAAATGGTACAGGATACCGGAGGCGGCACCCCACGTAACGTTGTTGATAAATAAGGGATATCAGTCTAAAGACTTAGGACCTTTAGTTAAGAGTGCTGAAACCGTAACAGTGTGGAGGAAAATCACGCCAGAGGTGTGGATATCAGAAGACAACAATTGTATTAAAATAATGGTAAGTGTAGATATGGTAGGGATAGTGAGAGAGGTCGAAATAACTCCCCAACCACACATGCCCGTGCTGGGAAAAGAAAGAGGCCAGCAGAAAGATAAGGGGTTAGATGAGTTGCCGCCTATTCTGTGGTCACAGCATGACGCGGATGTAGGGAAAATAAAAACAGCTAGTCTGGTGGAAATAAAGCTAAAGAGAGGAGCAATTCCACCCAGGAGACCACAATACCCTCTAAGACCAGAAAATAAAGGAGGAATAGCGTCGACAGTGCAGGGGTTGCTTAAAATAGGAGTGCTTAGGATTTGTTTGCATTTACCTACAGAGGTGCTCAGTATACCTATACCAGAATGCCGCAAGGATTTAAACATTCACCACACATTTTTAATCAGGTATTGAAGGCAGACCTAGAGGGCATGCCATTGGAAAGTACATTGTTACAATATGTGAATGACCTGTTGATTTGCTCCCACAGCGAGGAACAATGTAAGCAGGACACTACAACTCTGTTAGAGAAGCTAGCGCACGGAGGACATAAAGTATCCAAAAAGAAACTGTGATTCTGCACGCAGCAAGTGGAATACTTAGGCAGGGTAATATCCAAGGGAGTGAAGGCGATAGCACTAGATCAGATTGAGGCAATAGCTAAGGCCCCAAAACCCCAGACTGTAGGGCAGATGATGACATTTTTGGGAATGGCTGGGTACAGCTCAGATTGGATAGGAGAATATGCCGAGATTGTGGCACCTTTGAGAAAGATAATGAAAGAAGCAGGACATACTAATTTAAAGAATGGCTTACAGTGGAATGGAGAGGCGGAGATAGCTTTCAGTACTAGTAAGCAGGAATTGCAGTCAGCACCACAAAGTAGCAGAACTGCTGGAAAAAGGGAAATTTGTGCTGACGCCAGCCAGGATAGCAGCGTATCAGATGCTATTGACATTTCCTGACATAACTATACAGAGATGCACTACCAGTAATATAGCCGATTTTATCCCTTTAGACTATGAAGGAGAACCCCATGATTGTGTAGGGAAGACAATGGCATTTGCCAAATTGAGAGCAGATTTACGGTCAGAACCACTAGAGGAGATAAACAGGTTCTGTTCGTAGACGGCTCTTGTTATAGGGACTATGATGGAAATCACACAGGATTCTCAGTGGTGCAGCAGGATCAGTCGAGCTATAAGATTATTAGGATGGAGGCCTGTCCCCAACCGTGTTTTGCCCAACTAGCAGAAATCAAAGCTCTGACAGCTGCGTGTGAAATGATGGAAGGTGAGAAAGTAGACACCTATACTGATTCGGCATATGCTCACGAAGTATGCCATTTGTTCGGGGCAGTGTGGAAGCAGAGAGGTTTTTTAAAAAAGTAGCGGAGATCCCATACAACATTGTCAGCAAATTCTAGACTTAATAAAAGCCATAATGAAACCTAAAGCATTGGCTATAGTAAAATGCCAGGCTCATAAAAAGGGAAACGATGTAATAACAAAGGGAAATCAAGCTGCAGACGAGGCAGTTAGAAAAGCGTCTGGATGTACGTCAGCTGTCATTGCCCCCCAGGTAAGCCTAACTCCAGAACCTGACGTAGAGGACCTAATTGAAATACAAGGTAAGGCAACTTTGGCAGAACAGACAATGTGGAGAAAAAGGGGGGCCAAGCAGAACCCGGAAGGCTTGTGGAGCACGGAAGACGGCTTGTTGGTAGCGCCCACCCCTCTACTGACGATTCTGATTTCAGAAGCGCATGGGATTGACCATTGTACAAAGGGGGAAGTGATAAGGAAAATAAAGAAGGATGGTTTTTGGTCACCTTATTTACAGGCTTCAGTGGACTTTGTCTTATCACGGTGCGAGGTATGCGCACAAAATAATGTTCGGAAGGGAATTACAACCCCAATAGGCCACATTTCCGTACCTGAAGGACCATTTAAACATTTAGTGATCGATTACGTAGACATGATAAAGCCAGTGAGAGGGAAAAGATACATGCTGGTAGTAATTGATAGATTTAGCAGATGGGTGGAAGCGGTACCTTCAAGAGATCAAGGGGCAAAGACAGTGGTAAAATTTCTGACAAATGAAGTAATCCCCAGGTTTGGAATACCTACGGAAGTTAGTTCAGACAATGGTTCAGCTTTTATCCAGAAAGTGCTCAAACTGGTACTACAGGCACTGAGGATAAAGCAAAGATTTGGATGTGTATACCACCCTCAGTCGCAGGGCATGGTAGAGAGAATTAATGGAACCCTGAAAGCCAAATTAAACAAAATTTGTGCAGATACTAAACTTAATTGGGTCGATGCTTTACCGTTAGCATTGATGAGTTACCGCATGCAAACTAATCGAATAACATGCCTGACACCGCACGAGATGCTCACTGGGAAGCTATCATACCTGTGATAGGGGTAAGCAAAAATGTTGAATGGATAAACTATATATACTATAATCAACAGAGGTTCATCAACTACACCGATGATGCACTGGAGGCCTTATGGCAACAGCTGGATGCAACTAGCAGGGTAGCGTGGCAAAACAGGTACTGGTTTGGCTTTTGGCAGAGAAAGGGGGTGTGTGTGTAATGTTTGGAGAACAATGCTGCACTTTCATACCGAACAATACTAGCCCAGAAGGGTCTTTCACCAGAGCAATGGATAAGTTAAGGAATCTGCGGACGGAGGTCAAACAGAATGCAGGGTTCGGACGTCAGTTCTTTGATTGGTTAGAAAGTAGACTCGGAGGATGGGGAGCATGGATGACTAAAGTAGTAATAACTGTCAGTATTGTATTGTTGAGCTGTGTGCTTGTGCTGTGCTGTTTTCTTCCTTGTCTCAAATCTTTTGTAGTGCGTGCTGCAACCAAACAATTTCCGATGCTCGTGACGATTGCCGAAGCTAGCGTAGTGGAGACAGAAACACCGGAAATGTATCGTTACAGCCTACAACACCTGCAGGATGACCAGGAGCAGAACGACAGTGTGGGAGTAGATTGTAAGGGCGTTTGAGTCTTTTTCCCTGTCTCAGGTACAAAGGGACAGGTTTTTGGCTCAACGGCCCAGGGTGGCAGGGAGAGAATACTTTGAGGTCTCGGCGCAGGAAATTTTAGTTTAACCCGGAACTTGGGAATAAGTGCTTGAGCTCATTGGGGCTTTTGTGCGCAGACTCTTAGTCTTCTCTCTGTGTGAGTGTGAGACCCGGAGGGGTCTCAAAGGGGGGATATATTGGAGAATATGAATATTATGGAGTATTGGAGAATATGAATATTATGGAGTATAAAACTTAATGCTAAAAACTATGGTGTGTTGGTATATGCTAGGGAGAGGTGGCTGAAAGCGGTCGCCTGCTGTGAAGTTGCTGTGTAACCAAAACTGTGTGAAATGCTAAAGGACAATGATGTGTCAATATATGCTAATCAGGTATCCAATTGAATGTAGAGACAATATGTGTTAATGAAACTCAGGGATATTTTGCTTTGAATTTGTCGACTACATAATAAAGCAATGTAGAGACAATATGTAGGGATATTTTGCTTTGAACAGGTCTGCTGTGTAATTAAAACTATATAGCCGATTAGAACGAATAAGTCAATAGGTAAAAACAATAGTAACTGTGATATGCACTGCTTTGATATGTTAATGCAGCTAAACCAGGTTTGCTTTAAAAAGCTGCTGTATCCAAGAATCGGGAGGCAGTCAGCAACCAGCTCAATGACTGTCTCAGCTTTGATTTGCAAATTAAAGTTTAACCCTTCTTGAAGAATCTTCTGCGTCTCCTGGTCATTTGAAAAGCACAAAAAGCCACGACAATAGATACTTTATTCATCCCCATGGGGAAATTCAACATTTTTTTCCAATGTCTCATGCACTTGTTGTAGCAAAAACTCATTACATACAATACTTAACTCAGTAATAATATGATATGCATCTAAAATCACTACTGGAGGAGCTCAGCAGGCCAGCATTAATAATAGCTTTAAAAAAAAGTTCTTAAGTCCTGGCAGTTGAATTGTAAAGCCTAATGGCATTGGGGAGTATTGACCTCTTCATTCTGTCTGAGGAGCATTGCATCGACAGTAACCTGTCACTGAAACTGCTTCTCTGTCTCTGGATGGTGCTATGTAGAGGATGTTCAGGGTTTTCCATAATTGACCGTAGCCTACTCAGCGCCCTTCGCTCAGCTACCGATGTTAAACTCTCCAGTACTTTGCCCACGACAGAGCCCGCCTTCCTTACCAGCTTATTAAGACGTGAGGCGTCCTTCTTCTTAATGCTTCCTCCCCAACACGCCACCACACAGAAGAGGGCGCTCTCAACAACTGACCTATAGAACATCTTCAGCATCTCACTGCAGACGTTGAATGACGCCAACCTTCTAAGGAAGTACAGTCGACTCTGTGCCTTCCTGCACAAGGCATCTGTGTTGGCAGTCCAGTCTAGCTTCTCATCTAACTGTACTCCCAGATACTTGTAGGTCTTAACCTGCTCCACACATTCTCCATTAATGATCACTGGCTCCATATGAGGCCTAGATCTCCTAAAGTCCACCACCATCTCCTTGGTCTTGGTGATATTGAGACGCAGGTAGTTTGAGTTGCACCATATCACAAAGTCCTGTATCAGTTTCCTATACTCCTCCTCCTGTCCATTCCTAACACACCCCACTATGGCCATGTCATCAGCGAACTTCTGCACTTGGCAGGACTCCGAGTTATATTGGAAGTCTGATGTGTACAGGGTGAACAGGACCGGAGAGAGTACGGTTCCCTGTGGCGCTCCTGTGCTGCTGACCACCGTGTCAGACCTACAGTCTCCCAATAGGCAGACTGACTGATAGACAGTCAGTTTCTTATGGATATCAGAAATGCAAGAAAACACATAAGAAATCAATCAGGATGGCTAAAAGATTGCATGAGGTTGCTGTCACAGAAAAGGTGAAGGATAATCCTCAGGGATTCTAGTGATAGATTAAGAGCAAAAGGATTGCAAGGCACAAAGTTGGTCCTCTGGAAGACCAGAATGGCAATCCACGTGTGGAAACAAAGCAGATGGGGGAGATCTTAAATATTTTTCCATCTCTATTTACTCAGGAAATGGACAAAGGGTCTATGGGAGTGTGGAAAAGTGGCATTAACCATTTCAACCCTGGGGGGAAAAAACACTCCTCTGGCCACTCACACACTCAATACCCCTCATCATTTTATACACCAAAAAATGTCTCTAAATATAAACAAGGAAATTATACATTGCACAGTCTACTTTCCACGATTCAGTACATTTACATGGACAGGTGTGTAAAAAGGGCCCAACGAATATCAGGGACAAACAGGCCCAATTCACCACAACCACAAACTGTTCCTGCTGCTACCATCCAGGAAACGGTACCACAGCAAAAGGACCAACAGGCTCCGGGACATCATCTACCACCAGGCCATCACACTGATTAACTCATGCTGATATAATTGCATTTCGATGTTATATTGACTGTCCTATGTACAAACTATCTATTATAAATTACTATAAATTACACATTGCACATTTAGATGATGTAAGGTAAATATTTCTACTCCTCATGTTTATGAAATATGTATCTAATAAAGTCAATTCAATTCACCCTCTCCACTATCTGTTCTGTCATTCTGGCTCCCATTCCCCCTACAAATTATTTTAACCACATCACCTCCTCCGCTTTTCACTGCCGCTAGCAAGCCTTACCACTAGGATATTTGTCCCCTCTTGTTCTGTTCCTCTAACTAACGAATTCCCTATCAGCCTTTTGACTTTCCTCTGCCAGGTAATTCCCCCCAACAGCTTCTAAAGTGGTTCACCTGTTGTTGTTGGGGATGGCCACTAGAGTACTCTGCAATGGATATTTAACCTCATTCCCCTTCCTGACTCTCACCCAGTTTCCTGTGTCCTGCACCTTGGGAGTAACTCACCTCTCTTCATGTCATATCTATCACCCCCTCCAACTGCTGGATGATCTGGAATTCACCCATTTCAAGTTGCAGCTCATTGAAGTGCAGGGTTACAAGCTGCAGCTGGATGCACATCTTGTAGGGAAGGGCATCAGGGACATGGGAGGTCTCCCCTCCTTCCCTCCAATACCCCCTCTAATTTGTAATAATCTCCCCTCTAATTTGTAATAACCAGTGTGCAGATAAATCTTGTACTGTGCATTTTTTACCCAGTGACAATATGTGCACAGTGACACACTAGCAAATCACGGTCAATAGGAACTTTGATCTCCTCTGGGATCGATCCAGTTTATCTGCACTCTCACGCAACCTATGTAGCAGGCCTGTAACAGGAAATGGAGGATTTTCTCACCAAAACTTTTGCACATTGTCCATATGTGGTTTCCTTGCTAAATTACGCATTAAAAAGTCAGATTTCCAAATATCACTCCACTTCTTCCCACTTGCAAATTCTCCAGCAACTTTTGCATCACCAAAATGCAAACAGGCATCCCCAGTTTCTGTATTCTACATAAATATTCCCCCTGAACCCTCCCCCAATGACTGACGGTGGTGAACTCAGTGAATGAAATCCCAATGAGTATGAAGGGAAGGGCAGTAGTCTGTCTCACTGGAGTCTGGCACATTTGTGATGTGAAAGCTACTTGTTGCCCAGGGCAAAGGTGTTTGATATCATTACGTACCCAGAGAGAATGGGACAAAACATGTTCTCACCGGTAGAAAAGTCCAGAGCAAGAGGACCTAGAGGAAGCAACACACACAGAATACTGGAGGAGCTCAGCAGGCCAGGCAGCATCTATGGAAAAGAGTACTAATGCCGATTTTGTCAACTGCTGATGTAAAAGATTTTGTTCCCTTTCTCCGAGTTCCTAATCCCTGCATTTAGATAGCTGGAGCTCAGCTCTGTCTGAGAGATCTATCGGTTCCCATTCCCTCATCAACCGGAAGCTCCCCGGGGCCCGTGTACGGATCGTGTGGCTGAGAGAGAGGGAAGAGGGCAGGACTGTCACGGGTTTACTGGTCACGGTGACCGGATTTCACAGGAATTATCCCGAAGTCGGTGTTTAAGATAAAAACACGGAGAAACGCTCTTACCTGCAACCGACATTTTCAAGGCCTTCTGTGTACTGCGCGCATTCGTGAAACTCAGGGTCGTCCTCAGCCTGACGCCTGCGCATCTCAGCGCCGGCAAAATTCTTAACGCATGGCCCTATGGGTAATCACGGTGCCATTAACCATTTCTGCAAGCACCGGTTCAATGTCCATACCTCATTTTTTTAAATCTTGGGTATAGAAAAATTCTGCAGCTGTTTTAACGCAGAAAGCGGCTCCCATAAACAATATACTCAATATCAACGTGTATCTAATGCCAAAGTAAAATGCAGATATAAAACACAGGAGATTCTGCAGTTGCTGGAAATACAGAGACGCACACACACAAAACGCTGGAGGAACTCTGCAATTCAGAGAGCAACTAAGCAGCGGAGTACACAGGCTAGGCATGCGGAAGGGGCTCTGCCTAAACGTTTTCTATTTATTCCTCTCCAAAATTTCTGCCTGATCTGTTGATTTCCAACTGTGTTTTGCAGAAATTAACCACCTTTTTTTTCGATCAACATGTTTCCAAATGCTTCTAATCTTTCACTTTTGACCACATCCTGCAGGTCTTATTCGTCCTCCTCCTCTGGACCCCATCTCTCTCTGGAGCCCCTGACTCAGGCTGGCAAATCTTCATTTTCTGACTCTGCACCATCGAAGATTCACTCGCTAGTCTGCTGTCAGACTTTAGAGGTGCATTGTGTTACGAGACCGCAGTTTCGTTTACTGTGAGTGTCGCTTTAAGTGCCTGAGTGAGGCGGGGCTGTGACGTCAGACACACGGAGAGAGAGAGAGAACGTCAAAACCACAGTGAGCTCATCGTCTTATTCAGCCCGGAGAAAATCATGCAGGGAATTCATGCAGATGTATAAGGTGATGAGAGGCATTGGTCGTGTGGATAGCCAGAGGCTTTTTCCCCAGGGCTGAAACAGCTAACACGAGGGGGAATAGGTTTAAGCTGCTTGGAAGTAGGTACAGAGGAGATGTCAGAGCTAAGTTTTTTAAGCAAAGAGTGGTGTGTGTGTGGAATGCACTGCCAGCGATGGTGGTGGAGGCGGATACAATAGGGTCTTTTAAGAGACTCTCAGATAGGTACATGGAGCTTAGGAAAATAGGTGGCTATGTGGTAGAGTAATTCTAAGCAGCTTCTAGAGTCGGCACGGCAATGTGGGACAAAGCATCTGTAATGTGTTGTGAATTTATATGTTTCCATGAAATTCATGGGAAATCTCCTATCCCACGGAGTGGTGACTAGTTGCAACCTGTCATCTCAGGGAGAGTGAGAGGGGAACGACAGGGAGAGATTTTGATATACTGATATGGAACAGAAACATGGACAGAAACCAGATGGGCTGAGTGGCCTTTCTAGTGTACATTGTGAGTGTGGTAGAGACAGTTAGTACCTGAGACACGGGATTTGATACAGAACTGATTTATCGTTCACAGATCCACAATATTAAACGCCAGTCTAGATTAAGACTAACATCAGCAGAACGGACTCATCCAATTCTCCGTGACCAGGGTTCAGTCCTGGGTGTGATGAGCAGCCGCAAGAACTGCAGAATCTGACAGTAACAGTCCCTCATTAACCTGCAGCTGCCTTCAGTCACCGTGATGGCTAAACTTTTAACACAGAGATCATTTGAACTTCCTCCCTGATGTTGGAGCACTCAGACCGAAGATGTAGGGGAGAAGGAAAAAGAGATAATAAAGTTGTTTGCACCGTGAGGGATAAACAGAGAGGAAGAGGTGGAAAGTTTCTTGAATGCATCTATTTTAATGCTAGGAGAAAGGTAAGAAAGGTAGATGAGCTTAGAGTATGGATTGATAATTGGAAATATGATGTTGTATCTATTAGTGAAACATGGTTGCAGGAGGGGTGTGATTGGCAACTAAATATTCCTGGATTTCATTGCTTCTGGTGTGATAGAATCAGAAGGGCAAGAGGGGGAGGTATTGCAATGCTTGTCCGAGAAAATATTACAGCAGTGCTTTGACAGGATAGATTACAGGGCTCATTTCGGGAGCCTATTTGGGTGGAATTGAGGAATGGGAAAGGTATAGTAACACTTATAGGGGTGTATTATAAACCACCTAATTGGGAGCGAGAATTGGAGGAGCAAATTTGTAAGGAGATAGCCAATATTTGTAGTAAGTACAATGTTGTGATTGTGGGAGATTTTAATTTTCCACACATAGAAACATAGAAAATAGGTGCAGGAGTAGGCCATTAGGCCCTTCAAGCCTGCACCGCCATTCAGTATGATCATGGCTGATCATCCAACTCAGAACCCTGTACCTGCTTTCACTCCATACCTCTGATCCCTTTAGCCACAAGGGCCATATCTAACTCCCTCTTAAATGTAGCCAATCAACTGGCCTCAACTGTTTCCTGTAGCAGAGAATTCCACAGATTCACCACTGTGTGTGTGAAGAAGCTTTTCCTCATCTTGGTCCTAAAAGGCTTCCCCTTTATCCTTAAACTGTGACCCCCTCGTTCTGGACTTCCCCAACATCGGAAACAATCTTCCTGCATCTAGCCTGTCCAATCCCTTTAGAATTTTATACGTTTCAATAAGATCCCCCATCAATCTTCTAAATTCCAGTGAGTGTAAACCTAGTCAACCCAGTCTTTCTTCATATGAAAGTCCTGCCATCCCAGGAATCAATCTGTTGAACCTTCTTTGTACACCCTCTATGGCAAGAATGTCTTTACTCAGATTAGGGGACCAAAACTGCATACAGTACTCCGGCTGTGGTCTCACCAGGGCTTTGTACAACAGCAGTAGAACCTCCCTGCTCCTGTACTCAAATCCTCTTGCTACGAATGCCAACATATCATTTGCCTTTTTCACCGCCTGCTGTACCTGCATGCCCACTTTCAATGACTGGTGTATAATGACTCCCAGGTCTCATTGTTCCTCCCCTTTTCCTAATCGGCCATTCAGATGATAATCTGTTTTCCTGTTCTTGCAACCAAAGTGAATAACCTCACATTTATCCACATTAAATTGCATCTGTCATGAACTTGCCTACTCACCTAAACTATCCAAGTCACCCTGCATCCTCTTAGCATCTTCAAAGCTAACATTGCCGCCCAGCTTCGTGTCATCCACAAATTTGGAGATGCTGCATTTAATTCCCTCGTCTAAATCATTAATATATATTGTAAACAACTGGGGCCCCAGCATTGAGCCTTGCAGTACCCCACTAGTGACTGCCTGCCAATCTGAAAAGGTCCCATTTATTCCCACTCTTTGCTTCCTATTTACCAACCAATTCTCTATCCACATCAATAACATACCCCCAATACTGTGTGCTTTAAGTTTCCACACTAATCTCCTGTGTGGGACCTTGTCAAAAGCCTTTTGAAAATCCAAATATACCACATCCACTTGTTCTCCCCTATCCATTCTACTAGTTACATCCTCAAAAAATTCTATAAGATTCGCCAGACATGATTTTCCTTTCACAAATCCATGCTGACGTTGTCCGATTATTTCACCTCTTTCCAAATGTGCTGTTATCACATTTTCCCCACCACCGATGTCAGGCTAACTGGTCTATAATTTCCCGGTTTCTCTCTCCCTCATTTTTAAAAAAAAGTGAGGTCACATTAGCCACCCTCCAATCCTCAGGATCTAATCCAGAATCTAAGGAGTTTTGAAAAATTATCACTAATACATCCACTATTTCTTGGGCTAATTTCTTAAGCTAATTTCTTAAGCACTCTGGGATGCAGACCATCTTGCCCTGGGGATTTATCTGCCTTTAATCCCTTCAATTTACCTAACACCACTTCCCTACTAACATGTATTTCCCTCAGTTCCGCCATCTCACTGGACCCTTGGTCCTCTACTATTTCTGGAAGATTATTTATGTCCTCCTTAGTGAAGACAGAACTGAAGTAGTTGTTGAATTGGTCTGCCATGTCCTTGTTCCCTATGACCAATTCACCTGTTTCTAACTGTAAGGGACCTACATTTGTCTTAACCAATCTTTTTCTTTTCACTTATCTATAAAAGCTTTTACAGTCAGTTTTTATGTTCCCTGCCAGCTTTCTCTCATAACCTTTTTTCCCTTTCCTAATTAATCCCATTGTCCTCTTCTGCTGGACTCTGAATTTCTCCCAGTCCTCAGGTGTGCCACTTTTTCTTGCTAATTTGTATGTTTCTTCTTTGGACTTGATACTATCCCTAGTTTCCCCTGTCAGCCACGGATGCACTACCTTCCCTGGTTTATTCTTTTGCCAAACTGGGATGAACACTTGTTGTAGTTCATCCATGCAATCTTTAAATGCTTGCCATTGCATATGAATGTTGAGGAATCAACTAGAGAGCAGGCCATTCTACATTGGGTACTGAGCAAAGAGGAAGGGTTAGTTAGCAATCTTGTGCGAGGCCCCTTGGGCAAGAGTGACCATAATATGGTGGAATTCTTCATTAAGATGGAGAGTGACACAGTTAATTCAGAAACAAAGGTTCTGAACTTAAAGAAGGGTAGGTTTGAAGGTATGAGATATGAATTAGCTAAGATAGACTGGCAAATGATACTTAAAGGGTTGACGGTGGATATGTAATTTTGCTACTCTCATTTTGCACCCATCTGTCTCTCTGCACTTGTTCCTATCCCCCTGCCACATTAGTTTAAATCCTCCTGAACAGCAGTACCTGAATGCAAACCTAAGCCTGGGGAATCGGGACCAGACTATTGAGAGTGATTTGTGGCCTGCTACGGCACCTTCGCAGGAGACCAAGACTTTAATGATGGGAATCTGTCCCCCCAGTTCAATGCCCTACTGCTCCAATGCTTACCAACTAAGTTAGCCAACATGATTAAAACAAATAATATGGACTGGCCTGACAATGACCGAAATCGAATGCGACGAGCTTTGACATATCATTAGGACCCAACTTTTGAATCTCGATCAACCCCGAAGGGAACTAATGTTAAAGGTGAATATGCTCAGCGGGAAGAAGGACGCGAGCGGGCTATATCTGAGGAACAGAAATGGGAGCAAAAACCTACCAAGGGACAGGTGGGGACAACAACCCGTTTAGAAATTGACAAGAAGATACTTCCAACCATGAGTGCCAACCCTCAGGAAGAGCCCAATGTAATATTGCAAGTTGCTGGAAATCCAGTTCCATTTAGATTGATATTAGTTCAAAGATCAGAGTTCAAAGTAAATTAATTCTCAAAGTACATATATGTCAACATATTCTACCTGGAGATTTGTTTTGTTGCAGGCATTTACAGGAATATGACAAAATACAATAGAATTTATGAAAAGCCATATATAAACAAAATCTGGCAAACAACCAATGTGGTGTAACCCTCAGGCTCGGCCAGCTGGTGTTCGTCCAGGGGAAGACAACTTCTGGCCCCGCCAAACTGAGAAATCTCGTTTGTGTGGATGCTGCGTGATGTGTTGCCCGGTTACAAATCGGCACCGCAAAATATCAGGCAGTACACCATATGCAATGAAGTGACTGAACTTTATAAATGTTAATCTGGATAGAGGGCTCGTAAAGAAAATAAAAAGAAGAAGGGCCCATGTTAAGGAAAAAGTCAAAGTGCATGTTGGAGCTCACTGATATGGCCATTCGTCAACCATCGACCTCCTCCGAGCGTAGCCAACCTTCGGATCTTCATTCCCAGTCCACTCCATCCAGTGGTCTACCAGCTCTCTCCACATGTGTCTTCCTTCTCCCTCCTCTTACCCAGTCCACTCCGTCCAGTGGTCTACCAGCTCTCTCCACATGTGTCTTCCTTCTCCCTCCTCTTACCCAGTCCACTCCGTCCAGTGGTCTACCAGCTCTCTCCACATGTCTTCCTTCTCCCTCCTCTTACCCAGTCCACTCCGTCCAGTGGCCTACCAGCTCTCCACATGTGTCTTCCTTCTCCCTCCTCTTACCCAGTCCACTCCGTCCAGTGGCCTACCAGCTCTCTCCACATGCGTCTTCCTTCTCCCTCCTCTTACCCGGTCCACTCCGTCCAGTGGCCTACCAGCTCTCTCCACATGCGTCTTCCTTCTCCCTCCTCTTACCCGGTCCACTCCGTCCAGTGGCCTACCAGCTCTCTCCACATGCGTCTTCCTTCTCCCTCCTCTTACCCACTCCACTCTGTCCAGTGGTCTACCAGCTCTCTCCACATGCGTCTTCCTTCTCCCTCCTCTTACCCAGTCCACTCCGTCCAGTGGTCTACCAGCTCTCTCCACATGCGTCTTCCTTCTCCCTCCTCTTACCCAGTCCACTCCCTCCAGTGGTCTACCAGCTCTCTCCACATGTGTCTTCCTTCTCCCTCCTCTTACCCAGTCCACTCCCTCCAGTGGTCTACCAGCTCTCTCCACATGCGTCTTCCTTCTCCCTCCTCTTACCCAGTCCACTCCGTCCAGTGGTCTACCAGCTCTCTCCACATGCGTCTTCCTTCTCCCTCCTCTTACCCAGTCCACTCCGTCCAGTGGCCTACCAGCTCTCTCCACATGCGTCTTCCTTCTCCCTCCTCTTACCCAGTCCACTCCGTCCAGTGGCCTACCAGCTCTCTCCACATGCGTCTTCCTTCTCCCTCCTCTTACCCAGTCCACTCCGTCCAGTGGTCTACCAGCTCTCTCCACATGCGTCTTCCTTCTCCCTCCTCTTACCCAGTCCACTCCGTCCAGTGGTCTACCAGCTCTCTCCACATGCGTCTTCCTTCTCCCTCCTCTTACCCAGTCCACTCCGTCCAGTGGTCTACCAGCTCTCTCCACATGCGTCTTCCTTCTCCCTCCTCTTACCCAGTCCACTCCGTCCAGTGGTCTACCAGCTCTCTCCACATGCGTCTTCCTTCTCCCTCCTCTTACCCAGTCCACTCCGTCCAGTGGTCTACCAGCTCTCTCCACATGCGTCTTCCTTCTCCCTCCTCTTACCCAGTCCACTCCGTCCAGTGGTCTACCAGCTCTCTCCTTACCCAGTCCACTCCATCCAGTGGTCTACCAGCTCTCTCCACATGCGTCTTCCTTCTCCCTCCTCTTACCAACCAAAGACAGCGAAAATCCCTCTTCCAGACCCCAAGAAAGAACAACATTCCTCTCGTTGGATAGTACCCACATTCATAAGCCCCGTTATCTCCAGTCATAACCCAAACATTGCTGCTACAGAGAAACCATTACGTTAGCAGTGAAACATTGCAGAGCGTTACAGTGGAAAAGAAGGCAAATAATAAAAAGGAAGTAAATAAGTAATACAGAAAATGGGAGCTGTAAACTCTTTGAAAGTGAGTCATTAGGGTGTGGAATCAGTTCAGATTTGAGGTGAGTGAAGTTATCCAAGCTGGTTCAGGAGCCTGATGATTATAGGGTAATAACTGTTCCTGAACCTGGTGGTGAGGAACCTAAGGCTCTTATAGCTCCTGCCCTATGGAAGTAGTGAGAAGAGAGTGTGGCCTGGATGGTGGGGTTCCAACACCTATAGTCAGACATTACGGGTCACGGAACCTGTTCCCATTCTGTACGGTTCCATGTTGTAAAAGAGGTCACACATGACAGAATCTGATCATTAAGAAAGGTGATGAGTGGAACCAGATGATGGAGGGATGGTGGGCAGATGGAACATAGGGTAAGGGAATAGGAGACCCAGTGGGTAAAATGTCTGGGCAATACGCTGAAAGAACTAGGCAGGGGAACAAAACTGGTAATGGTGGCTTGGGGATAGGAGAGGGGTGCAGTGTTGTGTTGGGAGAATGCAGATGGGCCAAAGACTGGGACTTCACAGCATCTCAGAAAAGATTCAGTATGGCTGAGCCTGTACCTCTTTTGTATGAGACAAATCTTGCCCCTCTCATTACAGCTCTGTAGATCCTTTCCTTTTAAGTAGCCCTGCTATGGCTGAGTCTGCCTCCACTTCTCCACCAACAACACAGTCCAGACCATTACCTTTCTGCTACTGAGAACATTTCTACTTCAAGATCTTCATGATGTAAGTGCCTCTCTTAGATTCCGCTTTCCATCAACTCCCAATATTCCAAGAAGATCAACTCCTCCACCCAGTCCTCAGAACTGAAGCCCGATAAAGGCAATGGGAACATACTTGTCCGCCGGATCTGAGGAAAGTTTATAAGGTAAGGAGGAGTCACAGCAAGTGAGCTTCCAGCCAGAAACACATTAACCAATCCACTACAGCCTGCCCTAAAATCGGATTAGCTTTATTTGTCACACGTACATCGAAAGATGCAAACACATGGTGAAATACATCGTTTGTGTCAACAGCTAGCACAGTCTGAGGGTTGTGCTGGATCCCACATTGGGGATCCTGGCCTTATAAATACAGGCATACAGTCCTAAGGTTAGGCAGATAGTTTGGCAAGGATTAGCTTGTCACAATGTACATTGAAACATACTGTTCAGTAAAACAACGACCAATGCAGGTCCGTTAATTTTGCTGGGGACAGCCCACAAGTGTCACCGTGCCTCCAGTGCCAACATAACATGTCCACAACTTAGTAATTCCAACCCCTTTGTCTTTCGAGTCTGGACCACCAGGAGGAAATCCATGTGGTCACATTGAGAACATCCAGACAGTGGCAGGAGGGAACCCGGGTCGCTGGTGCTGAAAAGCTTTATGCTAACCACTACGTAATCATACCACCAGCACAGTATCTGCTGGCTTTACCAATAATGCCCGTTTTAAAAATGCAAGTCTCCAGAAGTAAAGGAGCAAGAGGAGAGCAATGGTTAGCGAACACTCATAAAAACAATTATGGTGACATGGTAGTAACCAAGCATCAAGCATTGGTAAGATTATGTTTTGGTCTTGTTATGTTACATTTTAGAAACAGCTTCCCTCTGCCATCAGATTTCTAAGTGGTCTATGAACACTACCTCACTATTCCTCTTTAGCATTGTTTGTTTATGTTTATGATTGATATGAGGGCAACCACAACCACTCTCGATCAGGAAATAGTATCGGAAAAGGGATTCCAGCTATCAGACGCTACAATCACTCTGTCTGGGTTCGAAGGCACGGAACGTACATATTCACGTACCCAGCCACTGCAGGTGGAATTCCAGGGGAGCCAGTGTGAGGTTTCATTTACAGTCACCACCAGTCGGGGGTGTAATCTAGCAGGGAGAGACTTGCTCTGTCTGTTGGAAGTCGAGATTCTTTGCACAGACAATGCTGTCACCCTTGACAGGTGAACACCCGACAGCTTCTCCAGTTTCCGACCCTCAAGTGGAGGGCATTTAATTTGGACTCCACTCCTTCTGCCAGCAGCCGACCCTCATGTGACTCTGTGCTTTGACCCTACGGGGTGCGCCACTGAGGAAAGCCTATATTATGTTCCCCTCGACGGACAGAAGTTCCCAGTCACAGTGATTAGACAGGTTAAAGGAAGAGACGGTATTGCATTACTGGCCGAATTTCCAGATTTCCTTTGGCGACAGACAGAACTGGTAGTTCCCCATACCACCATTAGGGTTTGCACTAGGTTCAAGCCAAAGAGCACAGGGTTCCTGGCCTACACCCTAACGAAACAAGCCTCCAGCACCGAGGGAGACTGGCAAGACTTGGCCGTGGGACTAGTCCAATACGGGAAGGAGTCTGAGATGAAGACGGGATATCTGGTAAGACAACCTTTTAATAGTGTCCAATCCCAAGATGCTGTACCCCATCTCTGTGTAATTTCAGGCCAGGAAGTCTGTCGCACCAACTGTCTCCGTCTGGATCACCATGAAAGAAGGACAGACTCTCCCATCCATTTAGCAATATCCCCTCAATCCCGAGGCAGCGTTTTATAAGGAAGCTCCTTTGTGGATCCAGCAGGAAAACGATGTTCTGACTATGCGATAGTGATGGACAGTGAAGTAAATGAGCAGGCCTCTTTTGAAGCAGTTGTCTCCGCCCAGAAGGCTGAGCTGTTTGCTATGACTCATCCCTGTATCCCAGCAACAGACTAAAGTGGGAACATTTACACAGACTCCCGTTATACATTTGGAATTGTACATGACTACAGGGCTCTCTGAGAACATGGGGATTCCTGACTTCCTCTGGCCACCCCATTAGTAATGCCACCTTTGTAAACAACTTACTCACTGCTCTACAGCTACCTCGAGTTTTGTTCTTCTCAGGGGGACGCCTCTGAGGAGGAGTGAAAACTGTGGTCCCAGATGGGGTGCCCGAAAGACCCCAACCTAGGTTTTTGGATCACCCCATTGGGACAGGTTTGTGTTCTTACACAGTTTTTACCAATATTGGTCGATTAGATACATAATTGTACACACCTGGGAAAGGAGGTAATGGTTGGTAACCTGTACCCTGCACACTGGGCACGACTCCCTTGCCAGGTGGACCTTTTTGTGTCTACAAGTTGATTTTATTGAATTGCCTAGAGTACATTGCTATAGATACTGCTTAGTTATTATAGATGTGTTTAGTAGATGGATTGAAGCTATTCCAACTACCATTAATACTGCTGTGACTGTTGTGAAGGTATTATTACGGGAAATAATTCCCAGGTACGGCCTGGCAGAGATGCTGAGTTCAACAATGACCCACACTTTGTGGTGAAAGTAAACAAAGGTGTATGTAACGAACTAGCTATCCAGCAACAATTCCACTGTGTACACCACCCACGGGCCGCTGGCAGAGTGGAGAGAGCCAATGACACTCTGAAGAGAAAACTGGCCAGACTAACAGTGGAGACTGGACTCGGTTGAAGGTCCTACCATCACCCAGTTCCATATGAGGGTTACCCCACAGGGGAAAACAGGGTTGTCACCAGCTGAAATCATTTCTGGATGGCCCATGAAGACACCCTGGGGACTAAGACCTTGTGTACCATTGCTCCCAGAAAGTCTACCAGCAAAATTGGATATTCATACCCAAGGGGAAGACGTGGGGAAATATATATGCCAACTAACCAAAATTTTCCAAGCATACATTCACAAGTACGACAGGCTTACAAGGAAGAGAACTACTCTGCAGAGAGGGGTGACTATCCCACCATGGAACCTGGGATATTTTTTCCTGACAAACAATCTTTGGCTCCAGCCTGTCTTGTGTGGGGGTATCTGGATGGATATATCTGTGGTGTAAGGAGAATTGTTAGTCAGTTAGTGGATTGGGTGGGAACAGTCACAGACTGTTCCTGTTTGAGCGACTAACTAAGTAAGCCCCGGGTGCTTGGAATAAAGAGTTTGTACTGTACGGTCTCTGAGTGACTTTATCCGGATTCGACTTCCACAGAATAGGAGTGGTTTTAAAGGGCTGGGCTGCTGGAAGCTCATTATCAGACCTGCAGTGATTGCAACTGGGTCTGACAGAGGCATAACTGGTTGTTCTGGGCACATTACTTGACAGATAGACCTCAGTATGTGTGGTTGGGAGACTGTAGGTCTGACACGGTGGTCAGCAGCACAGGAGCGCCGCAGGGAACTGTACTCTCTCCGGTCCTGTTCACCCTGTACACATCAGACTTCCAATATAACTCGGAGTCCTGCCATGTGCAGAAGTTCGCTGATGACACGGCCATAGTGGGATGTGTCAGGAATGGACAGGAGGAGGAGTATAGGAAACTGATACAGGACTTTGTGATATGGTGCAACTCAAACTACCTGCGTCTCAATATCAACAAGACCAAGGAGATGGTGGTGGACTTTAGGAGATCTAGGCCTCATATGGAGCCAGTGATCATTAATGGAGAATGTGTGGAGCAGGTTAAGACCTACAAGTATCTGGGAGTACAGTTAGATGAGAAGCTAGACTGGACTGCCAACACAGATGCCTTGTGCAGGAAGTCACAGAGTCGACTGTACTTCCTTAGAAGGTTGGCGTCATTCAATGTCTGTAGTGAGATGCTGAAGATGTTCTATAGGTCAGTTGTGGAGAGCGCCCTCTTCTTTGTGGTGGCGTGTTGGGGAGGAAGCATTAAGAAGAGGGACGCCTCACGTCTTAATAAGCTGGTAAGGAAGGCGGGCTCTGTCGTGGGCAAAGTACTGGAGAGTTTAACATCGGTAGCTGAGCGAAGGGCGCTGAGTAGGCTACGGTCAATTATGGAAAACCCTGAACATCCTCTACATAGCACCATCCAGAGACAGAGAAGCAGTTTCAGCGACAGCTTACTATCGATGCAATGCTCCTCAGACAGGATGAAGAGGTCAATACTCCCCAATGCCATTAGGCTTTACAATTCAACCGACAGGACTTAAGAACTTTTAAAAAGCTATTATTAATGCTTTTTGAGAGAGTGATTTAGATGCATATCATATTTTTACTGAGTTAAGTATTGTATGTAATTAGTTTTGCTACAACAAGTGTATGGGACATTGGAAAAAAATGTTGAATTTCCCCATGGGGATGAATAAAGTATCTATCTATCTATCTATCATTCAGTCTCACTCCAACTATATCCCACTTTCCCTTATACAGGTATGTAATGTCTAAAGGATCAGTGTTTGAGTAAATGAGACTCACCAAACTTTCTCCTGACTGAATCAATGGAATCTCCGAGTCTCTTGAGGCAGAGCTGTTCTCTCCAGTTAATGTTCTCAGTCCTCAGGCTGGTTCATTTGTTGCTGTTCCCTCGTCTTCAGCCGTGGTTTGCTTCTAGTTGGGGCTTTTCTTCCAATAAACCTCTCACCGCAGGTCTAACTTTAACCAGGGAGATAATGAAACACAATAACAATAAAAAGGAGAACCAAACATTTCTAGTTAATGTTACTAAGAACAAAACGTTGAAGGCTGATATAACGATCTCAGTAAACATTTTTTTATTGTCACTCACACATCACAAAACAATATGGGATAAGGAGGAGCCATCATTCAGTCAGGAACAGAATTAGGTGATTCGATCCATCTGGTCTGCCCCACCATTTAACCACAGCTGATTTTCATTCCAACACCATATTCCTGCCTTCCTCCTGTAACCCTGAGCTACTCAGCAATCATGAATATATTAATCTCTGTCATAAATATACCCAAATGGCAGCTTCAACCAACCTCTGTGGCAACAAATTCCACAGATCAGACATCTTCTGGCCAAATTTTTTTCTCCACTCAGTTTTAAAGGGAAGCTTCTTTATTCCGAGACTGTGCTGTCAGATCACAGTCTAATGGAAACATCCTCTCCATGTCCACTGTATCCAGGCTTTTCAGCATTTGGTAGGTTTACTTAACCATACATCCCCCACCACCCCCACCGTCCCTCTGAACTCCATTGAGCACAGGTCCAAAACAATCAAATGCTCCTCATAAATAACGCCGAACATTCCTGAGATTATTCTTATAAACCTTGTTCACAACAACTGTACTGAACACATTTCTAGGAATAACAAACTAATTGGCACCAGGGTAATTTGCAGGGAAAAGTTGTGGTTACTTCATTGTTCAACTGTCACAGAGTGAGCCATTTCCACTTCCACATTAAAAACGGTACATTTCAGGAAACATAAACCAATCCAGAGTGAATGTAATAAAAAGAAATTGGAATTACCAAACTGCTCAGCATGTAAGGAACAGCTATGGGGAGAGGAACAATCTTTATAATTCAGGTTAGTAACATTTTGTCAGGATGACTTCAAAAATTTTCAGTTTTTAGTGCAGATCTCCAGCAACTTGAGATTCTGCCCGATTTCCACCCTTCCACAAAATGCGAGTGACTTTAAAGGGCTGGGCTGCTGGAAGCACATTACCAGACCTGGAGTGATTGCAACTGTGTCTGACAGAAGCATAAATGGTTCTTCTGGGCACATTCAGTCTCACCAACTATTTCCCACCTTCCCTTATACAGGGATGTAATGTATAAAGGACCAGTGTTTGAGTAAATGAGACTCACCAAACTTCCTCCTCACTGACTCACTGGGAACTCCAAGTCAGCTGATTCAGAGTTCTTCTCTCCAGCTGATGCTCTCAGTCCTCGGGCCAGTTCACTTCTTGTTGTTCCCACATCTTCAGTCATGGTTTGCTTCCAGTTGGGGTTTTTCTTTCAATAAACCTCTCACCGCAGGTCTAACATTAACCAGAGAGATAATGAAGCACATTAACAATGAAAAGGAGAACCAAACATTTCTGCTTAATGTTACTAAGAACAAAACTCACTGAAATTTAAACGTTGAAGCCAAATATAATAATCTCAGTGAACAATCTTTTATTGTCCCTCACACATCACAAAACAATATGGGATAAGACGGAGCCATCATTCTGTCATGGTAATACATAAGACACAGGAACAGGATTAGGTGATTTGATCCATCTGGGCTATAAACGTGCAGGAGCAATGTGTGGTTAAGTGCCATGCTCAAGGATACAACACACTGCCTGGCCTGAGGCTCAAACTCATGACCTTCAGATTGCTTAACCACTTGGCCATGTGCACATCACAGAAACCACTCTCCCCCCTAGACTTCCCAGTCCCTCGGTAAAGCAGGCAGTGAAATCAAAGATCCCCAAAACCTGGGACATTCTCCTTTCTCACCCACCCCAGTCCGGGAGAAGACACAACAGCCAGAAAGCTCAAGGACAAATGTGAGCAGCCTCAGGAAGTGAGGCGAGTTGGGGGAAGTTAACGGGACTCTGTGACCAATGTCAGATCCCCCAACACAACATAGAGGAAGCATCCTGACCCAGCCAGGGACTCTAAGCAC
The DNA here is from genome assembly GCF_048418815.1 of Hemitrygon akajei. Taxonomy (NCBI): domain Eukaryota; kingdom Metazoa; phylum Chordata; class Chondrichthyes; order Myliobatiformes; family Dasyatidae; genus Hemitrygon; species Hemitrygon akajei. The sequence continues at coordinate 1,337,632 of NW_027331978.1, read as the reverse complement.
ACACCATGTCATCTTGCATCACGTATTTGCTGCACAAATCACTCTCTCACCTAGATGGGGTCAGTTGTGCTGTGAGGATTACATTCCTTGACTTCTCTAGTGCCTTTAACACCATCCAGCCCAAGATCTTAAGGCACAAACTAACGGAGATGGGAGTAGACTCTCACATGGTGGATTGGATAGTGGACTACTTGACAGATAGACCTCAGTATGTGCGGTTGGGAGACTGTAGGTCTGACACGGTGGTCAGCAGCACAGGAGCGCCGCAGGGAACCATACTCTCTCCGGTCCTGTTCACCCTGTACACATCAGACTTCCAATATAACTCGGAGTCCTGCCATGTGCAGAAGTTCACTGATGACACGGCCATAGTGGGGTGTGTCAGGAATGGACAGGAGGAGGAGTATAGGAAATTGATACAGGACTTTGTGATATGGTGCAACTCAAACTACCTGCGTCTCAATATCACCAAGACCAAGGAGATGGTGGTGGACTTTAGGAGATCTAGGCCTCATATGGAGCCAGTGATCATTAATGGAGAATGTGTGGAGCAGGTTAAGACCTACAAGTATCTGGGAGTACAGTTAGACGAGAAGCTAGACTGGACTGCCAACACAGATGCCTTGTGCAGGAAGGCACAGAGTCGACTGTACTTCCTTAGAAGGTTGGCGTCATTCAATGTCTGCAGTGAGATGCTGAAGATGTTCTATAGGTCAGTTCTGGAGAGCGCCCTCTTCTTTGTGGTGGCGTGTTGGGGAGGAAGCATTAAGAACAGGGACGCCTCATGTCTTAATAAGCTGGTAAGGAAGGCGGGCTCTGTCGTGGGCAAAGTACTGGAGAGTTTAACATCGGTAGCTGAGCGAAGGGCACTGAGTAGGCTACGGTCAATTATGGAAAACCCTGAACATCCTCTACATAGCACCATCCAGAGACAGAGAAGCAGTTTCAGCAACAGGTTACTATCGATGCAATGCTCCTCAGACAGGATGAAGAGGTCAATACTCCCCAATGCCATTAGGCTTTACAATTCAACCGCCAGGACTTAAGAACTTTTTTTTTAAAGCTATTATTAATGCTTTTTGATTTAGATGCATATCATATTTTTACTGAGTCAAGTATTGTATGTAATTAGTTTTTGCTACAACAAGTGTATGGGACATTGGAAAAAAAGGTTGAATTTCCCCATGGGGATGAATAAAGTATCTATCTATCTATCTATCTATCATCACAAAGTGAAGGGTAGGGCAGATTGACAGTAAACAGCCTCACGTGACCTGTTGGTGGGTCTCCCGTTTCAACTCTGCAGAAATAGACAGCCTGGGCTCCAGGTTTGGATCGTTCAATGCAGATTAAGTGAAGTCTACACATTTTTGACCAGACCAGATAATCGAAAAAATAAATGAGTAATTGGTCCTCAGTTCGGGGCTCACGGCCAACATCGGATCTCCCTGCTTGGGATCGGTCTCAATACTCACCGATGGGAACGCAATATCTTCAGCCCACAGACAGTGATCCCGACCCCTGGCTCCCCCACCCAGGAGGTGAGGACCCTTCCCTCGATCCCACAGATGATGCACTTCAGCACTGAGCGGAAAAGAAAACACCGCCCGGCCGGAGACAGTGAACATGCGCGAAGTGAGTGTCACATCATCCGGAGGGCAGGGCCTCGGAAACAGATGCACAGGTGCCGCCCATCTGCTGTTAAATGGGAGGGGCAAACGGGATCACGTGACCAGTCGGGTCTCCCACCCCAGGCAGAGTTTTCCAGCTACCCACCACTCTGTGTAAAGAAACAAACTTGCTGCTTACATCTCCTCTCACCATAAATATATTAGACATTTCAACCCCCAGGAAAAACAGATTGTCTGTCCACTCAGAATCAGAATCAGGTTTATTATCACCGGTGTGTGTCATGAAATTTGAAAACCATGCAGCAGCAGTTCAATGCAATACATATTATAGAAGGAAAAAAAACCCAAAGTAAAATAATAAAAATAAACAACTAAATTATTTACAGCATATCTGGAACCCTTACTCTTTGTGATTTTGATAAATGACCTGGATGAGGAAGTGGAGGGATGGGTTAGCAAGTTTGCTGATGACACAAAGGTTGGGGGAGTTGTGGATAGTGTCAGAGGTTACAGTGGGACATTGATAGGATGCAAAAATGGGCTGAAAAGTGGCAGATGGAGTTCAACTAAGATAAGTGTGAAGTGGTTCATTTTGTTAGGTCAAACATGATGGCAGAATATAACATTAATGGTAAGACTCTTGGCAGTGTGGAGGATCAGAGGGATCCTGGGGTCCCAGTCCATAGGACACTCAAAGTTGCTACGCAGGTTGACTCTGTGGTTAAGAAGGCATATGATGCATTGACCTTCAACAATCGTGGGATTGAATTTAGGAGCCAAGAGGTAATGTTGCAGCTAAATGTGACGATGGTCACACCCCAATGTGCACAGTTCTGGTTGTCTCACTACATGAAGCATGTGGAAACCATAGAAATGGTGCAGAGGCTATTTACACAGATGTTGCCTGGATTGGGGAGCATGCCTTATTAGAATAGTTTGAATGAACTCGGCCTTTTCTACTTGGAGCAACGGAGGATGAGAGGTGACCTGATAGAGGTGTATAAGATGATGAGAGGCATTGATCGTGTGGATAGTCAGAGACTTTTTCCCAGGTCTGAAATGGTTATGAAAAGACAGCACAGGTTTAAGGTGCTGGGGAGTAGTTGCAGAGGAAATGTTACAGATAAGTTTTTTTACTCAGAGACTGGTGAGTGTGTGGAATTGGCTACCGGCAACGGTGGTGGAGGTGGGTAGAATATGGTCCTTTGGAGACACTGGAGAAAAATAAAGAAATACTAGCTTAGAAAAATAGAGTGCTATGGGTAACCATGGTAATTCCTAAGATAGGGACATGTTGGCACAACTTTGTGGGCCGAAGGGCTTGTATTGTGCTGTAGGTTTTCTATGTTTCTGTGAATAAATTAAAAATCGTGCAACAAACAGAAATACTATATATTTTAAATGTGAGGTAGTGTTCAAGGGTTCAATATCCATTTAGCAATCGGATGGCAGAGGGGAAGAAACTGTTCCTGAATCACTGAGTGTGAGCCTTCAGACTTCTGCACCTCCTTACCTGCTGGTAACATTGAGAAAACCACATGCCCTGGGTGCTGGAGGTCCTTGATAATGGACGCTGCCTTTCTGAGACATGGCTTCTAATCCTCTGGTAATCTTATAAACGTCCATCCAGTCTCACCCCAGCCGGCACGGCTCCGGAGAAAACGACACAATTTTGTCCAACCTCTCGTTAAAGCTCAGGCCCTCTAATCCAGGCAATATCCTGGTAAACCTTTTCTGCGCCCACTCCAAAGCCCCGATATCCTTCCGAGAATGGGAGCGACCAGAACTGTATGAAACACTCCAGATGTGGTCTAACTAGTTTTATAAAACTGCAACAAAACTTCCCGACTTTTGAACTCAATGCTTCAACTGATAAAGACAACCATGCCATTTGCCTTCTTAACCACACGATCAATCTGTGCAGTCTCTTTCAGGGAGCGATGAACTTGGAGTCTAAGATCCCTCTGATCATCGACACTGTTCAGGGTTTTGCATTTAACAGTGTACTGTCTCATGCATTCGACCTACCGAGCTGCCAACATGATCATCACTAATCAAATCTCACTGAGATTTCTCAGGTCCTGTTAAATTTATTGCCAACTGCACAAGTACGGGAAGGTACAGGGAGAGAGAAACACTGACTTGTGGCAGCATCACAGGCAAATACATTCAGATAAACACGGAACACAAATTATACATTTCTCTGTCAGTAACAATACAGAAACATGTTTTACTTCATGTTGCTAATAGGACCAGAACAACAGGGGCTGAGCGCGGCTCATCTCAGACGGTTCGGTGTGAAGGTCTCACAACCCGGACCGACCCCGGCAGATTCTGTGAAGGAAGCGAGGCGTAGCTGCCAGTTCGGGAAAGTTCATCCCCTCCCCCTTCAGGTTTCACCGATCACCTTGTGTTTCTCTCTCCCTCCCCACCCCCACCTTTTATTCTCCAGTCCTGCCGAAGGGTTTCGGCCGGTAATCTCGACTGTACTCTTTTCCTGGATTCTGTCCGGTCTGCTGAGTTCCTCCAGCATTTTGTGCGCGTTGCTCGCATTTCCACCATCTGCAGATTTTCTCTTGTTTGAGTTCGGGAAAGTTAACTCACCACCCAACGTCAGACCTCCCCACTCGGGACCGGCTTCAATACTCACCGAAGGGAAATTGTTGCTGCTGCCCCGCAGAGAATAATCCGTCTCCGGCTCCCCATCCAAAGGGGCGAGAACTCCCTCCCGATCCCAATCTCACCGCCGTCCCGCTTTCACAATGAACGAAAAAACAACACTGCCGTTCCCGGGAATGTGAGCATGCGCAATGTGCTTATTGCGTCACGGGCGTTGGGCGGAGCTTCGGAAAATGCTGACGATCTGCGGTAAAACAGGATCACGTGACTCGGTGACTGTTGCTCCCCCTTCACATATTGCCCGACCCACCGCCGCATTTCCCAAATTATTTCATTATTTCCCTATATCCTCTGAATATTCCCTGAACATCCTCTACATAGCACCATCCAGAGACAGAGAAGCAGTTTCAGCGACAGGTTATTATCGATGCAATGCTCCTCAGACATGATGAAGAGGTCAATACTCCCCAATGCCATTAGGCTTTACAATTCAACTGCCAGGACTTAAGAACTTTTTTTTTAAAGCTATTATTAATGCTTTTTGAGTTAGTGATTTAGATGCATATCATATTATTACTGAGATAAGTATTGTATGTAATTAGTTTTTGCTACAACAAGTGTATGGGACATTGGAAAAAAGGTTGAATTTCCCCATGGGGATGAATAAAGTATCTATCTATCTATCTATCTATCTATCTATCTATCTATCTATCTATCTATCTATCTATCTATCTATATTATTTCCATATTTACACCAGACACGTATTTAGTTTTTCCCTCCATATCTTCCCCGATCCCTTTTCAGCCACCCCCAGGTCACAGAGTTCTCAGCGTTATAATTTCGATTCCCATCCCATCCCATCCCGACACACAATTCAGACCCACACAGGAAATGTGCGGGTTTCAGTTAAATCAGTCTATGTTTATAAACACTTAATTATTAGCCCAGCCGTTAAACCGATAAAGCTCGAGCACAGCAGCACGTCGGTGACGTAAAACACCGCACACGTGAGGGCACATCCCGGTGTGGGAAGCCAATGTGTGACGTCAGGCGAGTGGGGTGGTGCTGTGTGACGTCACCTGTGGGGGAGCGCTCGAATTTAAAAGCACCTTAATGGATTTTTCGGTGGGACAACAACATTAATCACGGGTTTCATCACTGAATCCAGTGTTGTGGGATGTAAAGTCCCCTGTTTTGTGTCCGGCTGTGCCGTGTTGTTGGTGGAGTGGGCAGCGTGGTGTTTGTCTCGATTCGGGTCACAACACCAGAATTGCCAGCGGGGTCCACACACAGTGTATTAGTCAACAGAAAACCTCTCGTCCCTGCAGTCTTTGTCTCCTGGTAAACTCAGCACCCTGACAGTGTGGACCATAGATACCCCTTCCTCTCAGAGTCAGGGGATCACTCAGACAGCTGATCGCTGAGAGGAATTATATTTATTGGTCATTAAAGTTCACCCAGATTCGTTTGGACGGATTTGATGTGGAGTTCGGGGTGTCACAGTGAAAGGGCCGGACGGTCGAACTCTCTCCGTTGTCCAAACATCCTTCCAGGTGAGGCGACACTTCACCTGTGAATCTTCCGGGTTCGCCCGTTGTGTCCGCTGCTCCCGATGCGGCCGCCTCTACACTGGTGACACCGGCTCCTCCGCAGTTGTGCGGGGTAGGGGTGTTTATTTGGGGGGGGCGGTCGACGATATTGTTCCCTTTTGTGCGGGAGGGGTGGGTTTTGGGGATTTGATGATCGGGATGCTATCTTTTTAATGCGGGGGTTGAGGTGGGAGTTTGATTTTTCTCTCTGAACGACTTTCATGCTCTTTCTTTGTTTCGTGGTTTTCCGGAGAAGAAAAAAAGCTCAAGAATTGTTTACGGATACCTGCTTTGATAATAAATTAACCTTTGAACTATCCGCTCCGAGCGGGACTTCCTGGTGTCCAAACATTTTCATTCCGATTCCCACTGGGGAATCTATTGATGTTGAAAATGATCATAACATGATAAGGAATGGCTGCAAGTGGCACATGCAACGCGTTCATTATCTGATCCAGAAACACGTTATGTCCAGATTGAAAAAGAATTGCTCAGCATTTTGTTTCCTTCTGAGGCATTTCATCAGTTTGTGTCAGGGCAATCTTTTCATATTGAAAATGATCATAAACCTCTGATTGCATTGTTTTATGCGGGGGGGTGGGGTGGGAGTGTGGTTTTTCTCTCTGATAGATGCTGCCCGGCCGGCTGAGTGGTGGTGTCAGTTACCTCTGTATCAGAGAACAACACGGGTTTCTACATCCTCCTGTGAGATATAAATGTCCTCACAGTGGGTTCGGATCAGCTGGCATATCTGGAGTTTGCAAAGGGAAAGGGAATAGGGAAGGGGCTGAGGAGAGAGAGTTTTAATCAGCAAACCATCGTCCGGGATGGAGGGGTACAGGAGCTGTCTGATAGATCGTTCTACAGTGATTGTATTATTAAATAATCTCACAGATGGTGACTGAGGAAGAGGCTTGCTGAGGGAGGATACCCGGAGGTGAGCAGGTCAGACACGGTATCAGGAGAGTGACAGTGATGTGATTTCCTGTGTCACGGGTACAGACAGTTGTCTCCAGTGAGGAGTTTGTGTGGAGATGCAGCTTCCCTGGAGGTGGAGGAAAGAGGACACACAAACAGGTGGAACCAGCTGTGGGAAGACACGGTTTGTCAGGTCTGACGACGAGCTGAATGTACCATAACCTTCAGACTGAATCAGAAAACCATTTTGAGGGTATTTGAAATGTCAGAAGCAAGGGAGATGTGATCCCATGTCTCCATCAGACCCTCAGTGAGATGGTTCCAGTTATAACGTGCAGGGATGAAAGCACAGTGTTTGGAGTCTGATTTAATCACTGATTCTGACACAGTGAGAGGGTTAGTTTTGCTGTAAGGCAGCAACATTAATGGAAGAAGACACAGAAACTTCATCAATTGCCAGTTGTTTAGCAAAAGTGATCAATTTGTATGTTACCTTGACAGAAACAGATATTCCCAGTGGTGACAAAGGGGTGCAGTCTGGTTTACTTCAGGTTGGAGAGGGGTGTGGAGTTTTGAAATCAATGCCTTGCATCGTTAATTTAGCATGTCCGGAGTGGTGGATCACACAGCACGGAAACGGGCCTTTGGCCGGCCATACCTGTTCTGACCATCCACTCACTATCTACACTGGTCCCATTTATCATCACTTGGTTCATAGCCGACTGTATCTCGGCAGTTTCAATGCTCATCCACTTCGTAAATGTTGTGAAGGGACCTGCCTCCACCACCACCTCGGGCAGTGTGTTCCAGATTTCAGCTACCCTCTGAGTGAGAAATCTCTTCCTCAGATCCCTCTAACCCTCTTCATCCTCTGCTTAAATCCATGCCCTCTGATCTGTGACTCCTCTGTCCCAGGATCGGGGCCGATATGGGCATCAGTGAGGCCTTTGATAAGGTTCACACGGTAAGTTGCTGTGGAAAGTCAGATCACACGGGATCCAGGGAGAGCTGGCTCACTGGATGCACAGTTGTCTTGATGGTAGGAAGCAGAGAGTGATGGTGGAAGGCTGTTTATTGGACTCGAGGCCCGGGCCTAGTGAGGTTCCCGAGGGTTACACCCCATTGCTCTCATTATTCATTGATATTTAAATATATTTGCATTTGCACAGTTTGTTGAATTCTATGCTCCACTTGATCTTTCATTGATCCTGTTACTATTCTAAAGATTTGCTCAGTGTTCCTGTAGGAGAAACAATCTCAGGGTTGTATGTAGTGACATATACGTACTCTGATAATAACATTTACTTTGGACGTCAACCATTATTGTCATGTGGATCAATAATTTGGTTAAGAATGTACAGGATATGGAGAGTAGATTTGCAGCAAGTTCAATTACATTTTTCTGAAAGATATTAAGTATAAACTCTTCACTCTGTTTCCCTCTCCGCACTCGAACACCCCTCCCCTTACGGTCTTCCCTCTCTGTCCCGTCCTCCCTCTCACCCTGACATTGGACATACGGTCAGGGTGGAAGTGAATTATTTTCGGGGAATCTGAAGGGGAATTCTTCACTCGGAGGTTGGTGAGAGTGTGGAATGAGCTGCCAGTGGAAGTGGAGGATGTGGGTTTGATTTAGACACTAAAGAGGAATTTGGGTGAGGACGTGGATGGGAGGTGTATGGAGGCTCTGGTGCAGGTAGTTGGAAACAGGCAGTAACAACAAAAACAGGTCAGCATGGACTAGAAGGGCCTGTTTTGGTACGGCTGCTCTCTGTGACTCGAATAATATTCTCATTTGTAATTTCCACAGTCAGTACATTGCTACTTATGAGTGAACCCAGAAATTAACTCAAACAAGAATTGAAAGACTGTTGGTTGGCTAAAAATAGTGTTTACAAGCTGTGATACTTGCCAAAGGGGGTGCTACTCAGTAATGACCATGCAGGGCGCCCAAACTTTTGCTTCGGGCCCTTTTCCGTTTTTGTTATTTTGAAATTGTAAAAGATGGAAATAAAAATGTAATCTTGCTTAAAATATATAAAATAATGTGTCATCTTTAACTTTATGCCTTTTGTAATCAGGTCATTGTTTACTCGCTTAGCTATTCACAGTTACAGAAATTTTGAGCAGGCGCGCCCAAACTTTTGCATGCCACTGTATATATCCTGTGCCTTCCAAAAATTACAGACATTGCTGCTCTGTTTTCGTCCCGGCCCATGTTTTTTTAAATCAATTTTGACCAATTTTCCTCTCGTGCCTCTCTAATTCTCTTTATTCCACCTGACTTTAGCTTCTCCTTCTCTAATGTCAGGGTGAATTTGATCACATTAAGATCACTTACCCCTAAAGGTTCTTTGGACTTAAGTGACCTAATTAATTCTGGTTTATTACAACACCCAATCCAGAATAGCTGACCCCAAGTGGGCTCAATCACGAGCTGCTCTAAAAAAGCATTTTGTAGGCATTCCAGGAATTCCTCCTCTTGAGACCAACACCATCCCAATTTTCCTAATCACCTGCATGACAATCCCCATGACTACTGTAACATTGCCCACTTGGCATGCATTTTCTATCTCCCATTGTAATTTGAGGACCACATACTTACTACTGTTTGGGGGTCTCTGTACAATTCTCATCAGGGATTCTTTTTTACATTTGCTGCTCCTTAATTCTACCCACAGATTTTACACCTTCTAACCCTATGCCACTTCTTTCTAATGATTTTATTTAATATTTTACCGACAGAGCCACACAACCCAATAGCAGCTTGTTCTTTCAATAAATATATAAGTATGTGGGAAACAAGAAGACCTGCAGATGCTAGAAATCTAGAGAACTACACACAAAGTGCTGGAAGAGCTCAGCATGTCAGGCAGCATCTATGGATGGGAATCAACATTTCGGGCCAAGACCCTTCACTCTTGATACCCATGTATCTGGAATATCAACAAGCGAAGAAAATAGAAAGTAGTGCAAAATGGGGAAAACCTTTGACAAAATTCAGTTCAAGGCTTTTTAAAAAACTACCAAATAGAGCTCAGTAATTAACAAATACAACACAGGCAATAAACACTTTCATCAATACTGACATTGACTTCTTTTAAAATAAAAATATCTTGGTCCCATTTCAATCAGTAAAATTTAGAAAGATAAACAAGAACTTAAGAAAGCTTTAGAAAAGACTATTTACACTCAAACCCACTGAGATTAACACTACCTTGGACAGATGGAGGAAGAGAAATAACACACATGAAATAAAAAATATCACAGAATAGTCAGATAAAACTTCTAGGTATATATATTTTCATCAAAAATGAACTGGATTCAGCACTCCATGTGTGTATATGCAATTGTGATAAGAAATACAGACCGGAAATCTTAAATGAGAGGCCAATTCAGAAAAATTAATCATCACTATGGAAGGAAACATTAATCAGTTGAACGAGTACGACCCTCCATGGGAGACATCCCAACGATCTGAGCAGATGAGATGGTGACAAGATTATATGTTAATCAATACATTATTTCAGATAGGACAATCCATAATAACCATCTGGATACAATATTACAAGATAAACAAGCAGGAACAACTCCCTTAATAGATAAAGCATTTCCCAACACACACATGTTCCTCGACCAGTGGAGCACTTCACCACAGGTATTGTTCGTGTCATCAGTCAAACAAAAGATTTTCTCTGTCAATCAGCTTCAAAATGTTTCTACTCTGACATTGCCACGCCCCACTTCTGATTTCCTTCTCCTCGACTTCTTCACTCTGCAGAAAACTCAAAGGAAACCTCTTCACCACAGAGTGGTGTCTGTTTGGAATCCATCACCACTGGATGATGGATCCAGTGGTGGATCTCACCATCCAGGGAGAGCGAGCGATGAACAACAGGAGAGGATTTAAAAGGACTGTCGTGGAACTGAATCACTGGCAGGGTCCAGCTGGCCTGAGTTGATTCTCTACTGTACACTAGGTGTGTTATAAATTCAGTAAGTACCAGAGACAGAGTTTAAAATAGAACTGATTTATTTGTCTCAGATCCAGAATATTAAACTCCAGTCCCATTAAAGGTAAATGTGCAGCAGAAGAAACTCCTCCCATGCGCAGTGACCAGGGTGCAGAACTGGGTGTGGTGAGCAGCAGCAATAATTGCAGAGTTCAGCACCGACAGTCACTCTCGAAATTGCATTCAGCAACGGTGATGGACAAATATCCAGCATGCAGCTCATTGAAACTTTCTCCCCAGTGTGAAACCGGCAGTGTGTCACAAGTCTTACATGCTGTAAGGTTTCACTGCTGATGTAACGACCTCTCAGTAATGTTTCCCAGCTGAGGTAATGGTTTCTCAGTAGCAGCAATGTTTAGGCTATGACTAGAGATAACAGGGTTTTGGAGTGTGGGGCTGTCCAATGACAGAAATGTCCTTTCTTGTGAGTCTGGAAGAGTGATTTTCATGGTCTTTTGCCAGGGAGAGATGAGAAAATGCAAATGGAGAGAGTGGGCCCTTTATCATTTTTTTATTTGTTTTCTTTACTAACCCTCTGGTCAAAGTAAGAATTACAAAGCTCAATTGTTTAATCACATATTGTTTACTGTTATTTCAGGGTACTGATTTGTAGCAGGGGACACATCACACAGCATCCATCCAAACAAGATTTCTTAAGTTTAGCCAGGCTGGGGTCTATCACCCCTTATATTAAGCTGCTAGCTGAAGTGAGAGTTACGCAAGGTTAATTCACTGAGTGAATCGCTTCCCACATTCACAGCAGGTGAACGGAATCTCCCCAGTGTCAACAGTGATACACATTTGGTGGATTTGGCTGAGAGAATTTTTTCCCAAAGTCTGAGCATGAAATCGGCCTCTACCCAGTGTGAACTCGCTGGTGTCTCTGTAGTTGAGATGTCCGAGTGAATCCCTTCCCACAGTCTGAGCAGGTGAACGGCCTCTCCCCAGTGTGAACTCTCTGATGTACCTTCAGTTGAGATGACGAAGTGAATCCCTTCCCACAGTCTGAGCAGGTGAATGGCCTCTCCCCAGTGTGAACTCTCTGATGTACCTTCAGATGAGATGACATAGTGAATCCCTTCCCACAGTCTGTGCAGGAGAACGGCCTCTCCCCAGTGTGAAATCGCTGATGTATCTTCAGTTGAGATGACAAAATGAAACCCTTCCCACAGACTGAGCAGGTGAACGGCCCTTTCCCTGTATGGGCTGACTGGTGTGACAGCAGGTGAGATAACCGATTGAATCCCTTCCCACAGTCTGAGCAGGTGAACCGCCACTTCCCAGTGTGAACTGACTGGTGTCTCTGCAGGAAAGATGATTCAGTGAATCCCTTTCCACAGACTGAGCAAGTGAATGGCCACTCCCCAGTATGAACTAACTGGTGTCTCAGTAGGTGAGGTGACAAAGTGAATCCCTTCCCACAGACTGTGCAGGTGAACAGCCTCTCCCCAGTATGAACTTGCTGATGTACCTTCAGTTGAGATGAGCAAGTGAATCCCTTCCCACAGTCTGAGCAAGTGAACGGCCGCTCCCCAGTGTGAACTCGCTGATGTAACTTCAGTAGACATGACTGAGTGAATCCCTTCCCACAGTCCGAGCAGGTGAATGGCCTCTCTCCAGTGTGAACTCGCTGATGTACCTTCAGTTTATATGACCGAGTGAACCCCCTCCCACAGTCCGAGCAGGTGAACAGCCGCTCCCCACTATGAACTCGCTGGTGAGCCATTAGGGTGGATGATTGAGTAAATCCTTTCCCACACTCTGAGCAGGTGAACGGCCTTTCCCCAGTGTGAACTGACTGGTGTACCAGTAGGTAGGATGACTGAGTGAATCCCTTCCCACAGTCTGAGCAGGTGAACGGCCTCTCTCCAGTGTGAACTCTCTGATGTATCTTCAGTTTAGATGACGAAATGAATCCCTTCCCACAGTCTGAGCAGATGAACGGCCTCTCCCCAGTGTGAACTCGCTGGTGAGCCATTAGGTCAGATGACCGAGTGAATCCCTTCCCACAGTCTGAGCAGGTGAACGGCCTCTCCCCAGTGTGAACTCGCTGGTGAGCCATTAGGTCAGATGACCGAGTGAATCCTTTCCCACAAATTCAGCAGATGACCAGCCTCTGCCCAGTGTGAACTTGCTGAAGTACCTTCAGTTGAAATGACTGAGTGAATCCATTCCCACTGTCTGAGCAGGTGAACTCCCATATAAAATGAGGGGCATGCCAGTCAGTTAGATGATAGAGTGGATCCCTCCCCACTGTCTGAGCAGGAAGGATGATCGTGTGAATCCCTTGCTGCACTTCTTAAATATCTGGACAAAGACAGCAAAACTGGTGTGTTGTGTTTGAGATTCCCGTAGACAAATTCCTTGTCATTTTTCACCTGTAAAAAAGATTTACAAAATCCATCAATGGGTGTAGGACAACATTTCAGATGAGATCACTTGAGTTGTCAAGGTGTGATCTGACATCACACTGTTACAGTGAAGTTCATCCCAAGTTGGAGAGAGAAATCATCTTCTAACTGGGCACAGTGCTGGTATCTGGAATGACCATCAAACTCTCTGATGCTCCTCCTGTCTCTATAAGAATGGGGCATTTCTGCCATCTCCAATCTGTGACTTGGCTCAGTTGGACTCTCTCCATTGGTATTATTCCCTGTTCCTACTGAGCTGCATGGGCTGCTGGCCCCACAGTAACTGAACACACTGACGCAAATAGCCTTTGTTAACGTGCAAATGGGAATCTCACACAAATATCCGGAAGCGCATTTCACGCACCCACCACTCTCTGTGTAAAAAAGTACCCCAAAATCCCCTCAGTATCTATTTCCAAGCAGCTTAAAATGATGCCCCTCATGTTAGTCATTTCTTCCCTGGGAAATTTCAACAACAGAACCATGGAACATTACAGCACAGAAACAGGCCTTTTGGCCCTTCATGGCTGTGCCGAACCATTTTTCTGCCTAGACCCACTGACCTGCACCTGGGCCATATCCCTCCAAACCCATCTCATCCACATACCTGTCCAAGTTTTTCTTAAATGTCAAAAGTGAGTCCGCATTCACCACTTCATCTGGCAGCTGATTCCACACTCCCACCACTCTCTGAGTGAAGAAGCACCCCCTAATATTCCCTTTAAACTTTTCTCTCTTCACCCTTAACCCATGACCTCTGTTTTTTTTCTCCCCTGGCCTCAGTGGAAAAAGCCTGCTTGCATTCACTCTATCTATACCCATCATAATTTTATACACCTCTATCAAATCACCCCTCATTCTCCTTCATTCCAAGGAATAAAGTCCTAACCCATTCAACCTTTCTCTGTAACTCAGTTTCTCAAGTCCCAGCAACATCCTTGTAAACCTTCTCTGCACACTTTCAAACTTATTAATATCCTTCCTGTAATTAGGTGACCAAAACTGCACAGAATACTCCAAATTCAGTCTTACCAATGTTTAATACAACTTCACCATTACATTCCAACTCTTATACTCTATACTTTGATTTATAAAGGCCAATGTAACAAACATCTGGATATCCACACGATCAACATCCCTCATCATTTCATAAACCTAAAAAAGGCTCTAAACATAAACAAGGAAATTAAACATTGCTTTGAGGATTTGTTAGAAGTCTACAAAATTATGAGGGTATAGATAGGGTAAATGCAAGCAGCTTTTTCCACTGAGGTTGGGTAGGATGACAACCAGAGGTCATGGGTAAGTGGGGAAGGTGAAAATTTAATGGGAACATTTGGAAAAGCTCTTTACTGAAATGGTCGTCAGAGTGTGGAATGAGATGCCAGCACAAGTGGTGAATATGAACTCGATTTCTCAATTAAGGGAAGTTTGATAGGTACCTGGATGGTATGGGTATGGAGGGCGATGGTTCCAGTGCAGGTAGTTGCATTAGACAGCTTAATTTTTTTTTTGCCATTGACTAGATGGGCCAAATAGCTCATTTCTCTACTGAACTTCTCCATGTTTCTGTAACAGAGAAGCTGGCCAAACGTGTTTGGAAGGGAAAAGGTAGGAGTGACAACGTAACAGTAATGGCTGGAGTTTCTGGGAGTAATTCGGGAGCTGAGTGACAGATACATCACAAAGAAGTGGAAGCATTGGAAAGGCAGGAGGACACAACCGTGGCTGAAATGAGAAGCCAAAGCCAACATAAAAGACAAAGAGAGGACAGACGAAAGAACAAAAAACTATTGGGAAGCTTTTAGGAACCAACAGAAGATGACTAAACAAAAAGTCAGATAAGCTCAGGGCTTGGACTGATGATTAATGAGTCAGTCATTAATGAGTCTTGGTAGCACCCAGGAGTCTGAGACATTTAGAGGAACAAAATATCCGAGCTCTCAATATCTCTTGAAACCCAAGTTTCCCTGTACCAGTTACCTTACAACTTTTATTTTGGCAGGCACATACAAACTCTACACCCTCACTTCTGAAGAACTCACAATTACAAGTACTCCTTTGCTAGAAAAACTGCCAGTCCCAATCCACACTTGTTAGATCTTTCTGATACCATCAAAATTGACCTTTCTCCAATTTAGAATCTCAACCCATGGTCCAGCCCTCTCTTTTTCCATATCTACTTGGAACCTTATTTCATTACAATCGCTAGATACAAAGTGTTCCCATACACTAATTTCTGTCACTAATGCTGGATCATTTCCTAACAGCTTATTGCACACCTCTATGTCGGGAATACTACGTCCTGATTAAGGGCACATTTGACAAACTCTACCCCATTTAGTCCTTTTACAGTATGGGAGTTCCATTCAATATATAAAAAGTTAAAATCACTTACTATATCAACCTTTGTTTCTTAGCATAGTCTGCAATCTCTACAAAGTTTGTTTCTCTAAATCTCTCAGAGTGTTGGGAGCAACAAAGTCCCAATAATGGCTACAATATCATAATTCCCTGTCCTGAGCTCATCTGGCTTTCCTACGATGCTTCTTGCATTGTGATATACACAGCTCAGCACATTCATCGCACCATGCTCAACCATTTGATTGCTGACTCTGTCCGAGGTGTGAACAACATCTGTCTGGGTGTCAAGAAAGCAACCTCTTCCTCAATGTCACAAAGACAAGGGAACTGGTTGTGGACTACAGAAGGAATGGAGACAGGCTAACCCCTATTGACATCAATGGATCTGGGGTTGAGAGAGTGAACAGCTTCAAGTTCCTCGGCATAAACATCACCGAGGATCTCATGTGGTCTGTACATACCGGCTGTGTGGGACGTGGCCGTGCGCCTCTTTCACCTCAGACGGTTGAAGAAGTTTGGGATGGGGCCCCAAATCATAAGAAATTTCTACAGGGACACAATTGAGAGCATTCTGACTGGCTGCATCTCTGCCTGGTATGGGACTCTGCAGAGTGGTGCGGACAGCCCGGCGTATCTGTAGTTGTGAACTTCCCATTGTTCAGGACATTTACAGAGACAGGTGCATAAAAAGTCCCAAAGGATCATTGTGGACCCAAGTCACCCCAACCACAAACTGTTCCGGCTGCTACCTTCCAAGAAATGGTACCGCAGCATAAAAGCTGGACCAACAGGCTCCTGGACGGCTTCTTCCACCAGGGCAACAGACTGATTAATTTATGCTGATACAATTGTGTTTCTGTTATAACCACTGTCCTATGTATAAACTATTTATTGTAAATTACACATTGCACATTTAGATGAAGAAGTAATATGAAGATTTCTGCTCCTCATGTATATGAATGATATAAGTCAATTCATTTCACCCACTTCACTATCTGTTCTGGCATTCTGACTCCAATTCCCCCCTGCAAATTTAGTTTCACGACACACCCTCCCCATCACACACTAGCAATAGCAAGCCTTACCACCAGGATATTAGATCTCTGCTAGTTTTAATCTCCAAACTAACAAATCCCCTATCAACCATTTGACATTCCTCTGCCAGGTAATCCTCCCCAACAGTTTCTAAAGTGGTCTACCTGTTGTTGTATGAGATGGCCCCAAGCGTACTCTGTGATGGATATTTAACCTCATTCCCCTTCCTGACTCTCACCTAGTTTAATGTGTCCTGCACCTTGGGTGTAACTCACCTCTCTTGATGTCATAACTGTCACCCCCTCTGACTCCCAGATGATCCAGAATTCATCCATTTCCAGCTCCTTAAAGTGCAGGGTTACAGGCTGCAGCTGGATGCATATCTTGTAGGTGAGGGTATCAGGGGCACTGAAGGTCTCCCCACCTTCCCACACCAATGTCCCGCCTAATTTGTAATGACCAGTGTGCCGAAACACCTTGTGCTGTGCAATTTTTACCCACTGACAACAACATGCGCACACTGAATTTTAAATAGGGAGGTATTTCTTTTAACAGCTAGCAACTCACAATTGATAAGAACTTTGATCTCCTCTGGGTTTCATCGAGTTCATGTGCACTCTCACACAAACTATGCAGCAGACCTGTAGCGGGCTATGAGGGATTTTTTCACTAGAGCTTTTGTACATCATCCATATGTGATTTGCTTGCTAAATGATACTTTAAAAAGTCAGATTTCCAAATATCACTCCACTTCTTCCCACTTGTAAATTCTCCAACAACTTTTGCATCGCAACAATACTGTAACACCAGTTTCTGTATTGTACATAAATATATCCCCTGAACCCTCCCCCAAGTGACAGATGGTGTTGAACTCAGTGATGGCAATGCCAATGAACATAAAGGGAAGGGCAGTAGTCTTTCTGTCTCATTGGAGTCTGGTACATTTGTGATGTGAAAGCTATTTGTTGCCCAGGACAAAGGTGCTTGATATCGTTATGTACCCAGAGAGAATGGGACAAAACATGTTCTCACGGGTAGAACAATGCAGAACGAGAGGAGGTAGCTCAAGCAACACACACAAAATGCTGGAGGAACTCAGCAGGCCAGGCAGCATCTATGGAAAAGAGTACTAATGCTAAGTTCCTGCGGCATTTTGTGTGTGTTGCTTGAATTTCAAACATCTGCAGATCTTCCCCTGTTTACGATTGAAGAAAGAACAAAGGTGATTTGCTCAACTGGTGATGTAAAAGATGTTTCTTCCCTTTCTCCGAGCTCCTAATCCTTGCATTTAGATAGCTGGAGCTCAGCTCTGTCCGAGAGATCCATCGGTTCCCATTCCCTCATCAGCCGGAAGCTCCCCGGGGCCCGCGTACGGATCGTGGGGCTGAGAGAGAGGGAAGAGAGCAGGACTGTCCCAGGATTGCAGACTACGATGTCCAGAGTTCACAGCAAATGTCCCTCAGTCTGAGTTTAAGATAGCAGCCCGGAAAATCATTCTTACCTTTACCGATCCTCCTGAGGTCTTTTGTGTACTGCGCGCATGCGTGCTATTCGGCGACGTCATCGACCTTGATGCCTGCGCATTTGATCGTTGCTTCAGAGGCAGCGAAATTTTAAACCCAGGGTTTATGGGTAATGGAGCTGCCATTAAACATTCCTGTTAGCACCGGTTTCATGTCCACACCGCAGGGTTTTTACTGTGTAGCTGTTTTAACGTAGAAAGCGGCTCCAAAAACCAATATACTCAATATCAACAGGCATTCCATTTATTTGATGCCTCTTGCAAAGGCAGATATAAAACACAAGAGATTCTGCAGTTGCTAGAAATACAGACACACACACGCACACACACACAGACGGAGTGGTGACTATTTGCAACCTGTCATCAAAGGGAGAGTGAGAGGGGAACGGCAGGGGTAGATTTTGATATACTGATATGGAAAAGAAACATGGGCAGAAACCAGATGGGCCGAATGGCCTCTCTAGTGTACATTGTGAGTGCGGTAGAGACAGTAAGTACCAGAGACACGGCATCTGATACAGAAGTGATTTACCTTTCACAGATCCACAATATTAAACACCAGTCTAGTTTAAGGCTAACATCAGCAGAACAGACTCCTCCAATGCTCAGTGACCAGGGTTCAGTCCTGGGTGCGATGAGCAGCCGCAAGAACTGCAGAATCTGACAGTAACAGTCCCTCATGAACCTGCAGTTGCCTTCAGTCACCGTGATGGTGAAACATTTAACACAGAGCTGATTTGAACTTCCTCCCTGATGTGAAGTTGCTGGAGTTGCAGCAGCTGGGATGAGTGAGTAAAACTCTTTGCTCAATCCGGACAGAAATGTGGCCTCTATTTATTGTGAACTCACCGGAGCATCACAAGGTGGGTTAACTGAATGAGTCTCTTCGCACACACGGAGCAGGTGAACGTCCGCTTCCCAGAGCGAAGCTGTTGGTGTATCTGCGATGGCCGACTGAATCCCTTCCAAAATGAGAATCAGTGAATGACGTCACACTGCTATAACGTCATGGCGATGTATCCAATCAGATCACGGACATGGACACGTGTTCGGGCTCTCCTTGTAGCGAGTGGGGCGCTGTCTTCTCCAACATCTCCAACTCCACATTCAAGGATTGGCGGCATTCAAGCGCTGGTGAACTGACAGATACAGCAGAACTAACGAGCAATCACAAAGCAACTAACGTGTTTGTGATTCCCATACCCAAATCCTTTGACTTTTCTAAACTGTTAAAAGTTTACAAACCACGTCAGTGGGTGAAGGACAACATTTCAGTTCAGATAATTTTAGTTTCTATGGTGCCTTCTGAGAAAAACACTGTCACAACTCAAAATAATTTGGGGGGACAAGACTTCATCTTCTAACTGGTCACAGTTCCGGAATCAGGCTGATGCACCATCAGTAACTCACTCTGAGACGTAAGAAGCGAGATATCGGCTTTTATTGACTGTAAGAATTAACAACACTACATCCTGGAGAATGAGGCCGGGCACAGGCCTCAATCGCCTTTATACAGGGGTCTGTGGGAGGAGCCACAGGAGCAGTCCAGAAAGGTTTATGTAGTTCACCACACAGGCACAATATCAAACTCTCTGCTTCCCTCTCTGTGTCAAAATGGATCATTCCTCCCCTTCATCAGTCTGTGACTTGGCTCAGTTTGTCTGTCTCCTTCGGATTCTGAGCATGCACCACACACCCGCTGAGATCACATTTTATTTACACGGCTGTGACTGGAGACTTTCTGATTATTATGTCCCTCCTGGCATTTGACGGTGGTAAACTCAGAGTCAGCAATGGTACTGAACCTCAGGAGTAGGTGATTAGGGTTTTTCGTTGGAGATCTGTCAGAAACGAGCCACTCTCCCGAATAATGGCTTCAAGACAAATTCAAGGAAACAAAGTTTATTAACAGTTCTGCAGAGCTGGGCCCCCTCAGAGAAGGGAACCCTGAACCTTACAGGGCAACAGGTTTTATCCTTCTTCCTTACCCCTCCCCTCCCTGACTCGGGAGGTACACAGTGTTTTCCCATTCCATATTTGGAGTTGCTTTTTTACACATTTCTGTAAAACAATAGTCCATATCTCAGGACTTCAATGATTCCACAAACAGTTAATCTTGTCAGGGCTTCTGCATTCATAATTAAATCATATTTGTTTTCTGACTTTAACCCAGACATAATTAAATCACATTTGTCCTCTGACTTTAACCCAGACATAATTAAATCACATTTGTTTTCTGACCTTAACCCAGACATAATTAAATCAGAAACGCACATCTTAATTTTGAATCTCACAAGATCGATAAACTGCCGGTAGTTTGTGTCTGGATGAGTGGGTCGTTTTCAGACCGGAAGGAGGTAGCGTTTGGAGTACCCCAGAGATCAGTCCCTGACCACAGTTGTTCACAGTTTAATGTCCTGGCGGAGGCAGCGAGATGTGAGATGTCCCAGTCTGCTGGTGACGCAGAAAGAGTGGAGTTGGGGGAGGGGAGGCTATTCACATGCAATTTCGTAGCTTTGCAATCAGTACATAGTGCACTGTGGGGCTGCAGTGTCGGGTTCCAATCTGCTAATTAGATTTGTTGACCACACTACATTGATCCACCGAATCCCAAATAATAACGAGGCAGCGTATAGAGAAGAAGTCATCACCCCGACACAGTGGTGTCAAGAAAACTCTCCCTCATTGTAACGAAAACAAAGGAGTTGGTTGTGGATTACAGGAGGAATGGAGACAGGGAGCACATTCAACATTTCCAAGTCTGTTATTGACACAAAATGCACATTTTAATAGTGATCATGACACAATGTATTTTATATATTGTTAATGACATAAAACATATTTATAGATTGTTACTGACAGAGAATCGTATAACTTGTGTTCCGTGTGTTATCTGAATGTATTTGCCTGTGATGCTGCCACAAGTCAGTGTTTCTCTGTACCTGTACCTTCCCGTACTTGTGCACTTGGCAATAAAGTCAACAGGACCTGAGAAATCTCACTGAGATTTGATTAGTGATGATCATCTTGGCAGCTCGGTAGGTCGAATGTTTGAGACAGTACACTGTTAAATGCAAAACCCTGAACAGTGTTGATGATCAGAGGGATCTCAGACTCCAAGTTCATCGCTCCCTGAAAGAGACTGTACAGATTGATCGGGTGGTTAAGAAGGCAAATGGCATGGTGTTCTTTATTGGTTGAAGCATTGAGCTCAAAAGTCGGGAAGTTGTGTTGCGGCTGTTACGAGCCTGCGGTCGAACTGTGACCGTTTCTTTAAGAGCGCCGGCTTGAGGAGGCGGGGCTATGACGTCAGTCACAGGCTGACAGCGCTCACTGTGGATTAACCATAAGAGAGAGAGTGAGCGATCTGCAGACAGGCAGTCGGGGGGGGGGGGGGGGAGAGAGAGAGAGAGAGAGAGAGAGAGAGAGAGAGAGACACTGGAAAAGCTGATCGCTTCAGTTAGTCGCAGCTGAGGCTTGGAACTCTCCTATGTCCACAAGAGTGGGTTGATCATCGGTACACAGAACCACAACGAATGTGTGTGGCTGTCACTTCGTATAATCCATAGGAGTGAGTTTTGGAATATCTTGTGTTAACCCTTGCCTGGGTATGTTGTGTGGTAACCCCTGGAAGACGGTATTCCTGTGACAGGTCACATTTGCTGATAACTCGTATGTGGACGGATTCAACGGATAAGAACTTCGTCGACGGTTATTGTGAAGTAACGGCCTTTTCTCTACGTTTCACCCTGGATTACAAATATCTCTCTCCCGTCATTTATTCCGTGTATTACTGAACTTTCCTAATTTACCATCTCAAGACTCTAAGCTTTCTTTCCTCAGGCTCGATAGTCTGGGAGTTATATTTACACATATATACACTTCACACTGTTAACTTTCCTTTATTTCGTTGTTACTATAATATAAGTAGACACTAATAAAGAGAGTGGTTTTAACATCAAAACCAGACTCCAGTGTGAACTCTATTACTGCTGGTTCGTTTCTAAAACGTTTCAGTTCGTAACACAGTTTTATAAAACTAGTTAGCCCACATCTGGAGTGTTTCATACAGTTCTGGTCGCCCCCATTCTCGGAAGGATGTCGGGGCTTTGGACAGGGCGCAGAAGAGGTTTACCAGGACACTGCCTGGATTAGAGGGCATGAGCTATAACGAGAGGCTGGACAAACTTGTGTTGTTTTCTCCAGAGCGGTGTTGGCTGGGGTGAGACTGGATGGACGTTTATAAGATTACGAGAGGATTAGAGTGGACAGACGATATATTTTTCCTCGGGGTTGAAATGTCTAATACATTTAAGGTGAGAGGAGATGTGAGCGGCAAGTTTGCTTCTGTCCAGAGACTAATGAGTAGCTAGAGTCTCTGCCTGGGGGGGGGGGGGGGGGGCACCAATCATGTCACGTGATCCCGTTTGCCCCCTCCCATTTAATCGCAGATGGCCAGCACCTGCGCGTCTGTTTCCGAGGCCCCGCCTCCGGAATCTCCGCGCATGTTCACAGTCTCCGGGTGGACGGTGTTATTCTCTCGGCTCAGAGCTGAAGTGGGTCGGCTGTGTGTTCGGGAAAGATTTTCGTCTCTTCCGTCGGGATCACTGTCTGCGGGCCGAAGGTATCACTTTCCCTCGGTGAGTATTGAGACCGATCCCGAGCGGTGAGATCCGATGTTGGCCGTAAGCCCCGAATTGAGGGCCAGTTACTCATTTATTTTCCGGTTATCTGGACTCGTCAGAAATGTGTCGACTTCACTTAATCTGCATTGAACGATCCAAACCAGGAGCCCAGGCTGTCTGTTTCCACAGAATTGAAATGGAAGTCACGCCGACAGGTCACTTGAGGCTGTGTGCCGCAGATTCGCCCCGCCCTCCGCTTTGTGACGCCAGATCACGTGGTGTGATGTTGGCCGCTGAGTCCCGTTAACTTCCCCGAACTCGCCTCGCGTCCAGAGGCTCCTCGCATTTGTCCTGGAGGTTTATGGCTGTTGTGTCTTCTCCCGGGCTGGGGTGGGTGAGAAAGGAGAACGTCCCAGGTTGTGGGAATCTTTGATTTCACTGCCTGCTTTACCGAGGACTCGGATGTGCTGATCTGGATCCAAAGGACTGTGAATTTGGTGAGGGTCAAAGTATATATGGCAAAGTTCTTGTTGTTTCTTCTAACTTAGTCATTTTTGAATCTTTTATACAGTAGTATGTATCATTAATTCAGTAGCTGTGGTGTGTTCTGACGTCTCCGGACCGGCTTTTTCGTGTTTACAACAGTAGGAATAGACCCGTGAGTCTGGTGTTCAAACTGTGTTTGGAAATTCCCCCACCCCTCACTGTCACCAGTCTGTCATTCGGTGGAAATCAGGCAGAATCTCAAGTTGCTGGAGATCTGCACTAAAAACTAAATGTTTGAAGTCATTCTGACGAAACGTCATTAACCTGAATTGTAAAGTTTGTTCCCCTCCCCGCAACTGTTCCTTACCTGCTGAGCATTTCTGGTAATTCCACTTTCTTTTTATTACATTTAACCTGGAAATGGAAATGACTCGATCTGTGATAGTAGAACAGTAAAGAAAGCACAACTTTTCCCTGTCAATTATCCTGGTACCAGTTTGTCTGTTATTGCTGGAAATGTGTTCAGTGCAGTTGTTGCTAACGAGGTTCACATGAATAATCTCATGATCGGCTTTATGTATGAGGAGCATTTGATGGTTTTGGACCTGTGCTGGATGGAGTTCAGAGGGACGGTGAGGTTTGTGGAGGCGATGTATGGTTAAATAAACCTACCGAATAGTGAAAAGCCTGGATACAGTGGACATGCAGAGGATGTTTCCATTAGACAGAGAGTCTGTGATCTGACAGCACAATCTCAGAATGAAGATGCTTCCCGTTAAAACTCAGTTGAGAATTTTTTTTTTGCCAAAAGGTGTCCGAAGTGTGGAATTTGTTGCCACAGAGTGTGGTTGAGGCTGCCAGTTGGGTATATTTATGACAGAGATTAATATATTCAAGATTGCTAAGTAGCTTCAGGGTTACAGAAGGAAGGCAGGAATATGGTGTTGGAATAAAAATCAGCCATGGTTGAATGGTGGAGCAGATCAGATGGATTGATTCATCTGATTCTGTTCCTTATGTCTTACCATGATTGAATGATGGCTCCTTCTTATCCCATATTCTTTTGTGTCATGTGAGGGACAATAAAAGATTGTTCACTGAGATCCTTATATCTGCCTTCAACGTTTAAATTTCAGTGAGTTTTGTTCTTAGTAACATTAAGCAGAAATGTTTGGTTCTCCTTTTTATTGTTAATGTGCTTCATTATCTTTCTGGTTAAAGTTAGACCTGTAGTGGGAGATTTATTGGAAGAAAAACCCCAACTGGAAGCAAACCACGACTGAAGACGAGGGAACAGCAACAAGTGAACCAGCCCGAGGATTGAGAGCATCAACTGGAGAGGACCCATCTGACTCGGAGATTCCGGTGATTCAGTCAGGAGAAAGTTTGGTGAGTCTCATTTACTCAAACACTGGTCCTTCAGACATTACATACCTGTACAAGGGAAGGTAGGAAACAGCTGGAGTGAGACTGAATGTGCCCTGCAGAACCAGTTTTGCCTCTGTCAGACCCAGTTGCAATCAGTCCAGGTCTGGTAATGTGCTTCCAGCAGCCCAGCCCTTTAAAACCACTCCCATTCTGTGGAAATTGAATCCGGAGAGAGTCACTTGGAGACCATATAGTACAAACTCTTTATTCCAAGTACCTGGGGCTTACTCAGTTAGTCGCTCAAACAGGAACAGTCAATGACTGTTCCTGCCCAATCCACTAACTGACTAACAATTCCCCTTCACCACAGATATATCCATCCAGATACTCCCCACACAAGACAGGCTGGAACCAAATTTATTTACTACATGACAGACCCTAAAGACAAATTACAAAATAGTCACAATGGCTTACACACACAGAACAGACTGAAGCTGCCCTATCTCTATGCATGAGTTCACAAGGAGATAAGCATCCTGAAACCCTAGCTAGCTACCCTCAAGAAGAAATATGGCTCAGCATAGCTTAGTAAATCTATTGATCATCAGCAGTTCATACAGGCACTACCTGTATGTATAATTTATATTTTCATTTATATCTATCATTATTATTGTTATGAGCAGAGAGACAACATCTGCCGGAAGTAAATTCCTTGTATGTGCATAGGTACTTGGCGATTAAAGTCTGATTCTGATTCTGATTCTGATTCTTTCAGAAAAACGAAGTGTTTAACGAAGTGTTAAACCATACTTCATCATTCCCTTCTTTTTGATCATTACATGAGCAAAAAAACAGTAATTTTTCAAAGAGAAAGCAACCCAGTACAGCTTTGACTTCTCAGTGGGTAAAAACAGCATACAACAGTAACTATAACAATGATATGTACAACTATTAGGACATAATGCAATATCATGCCCCACATATTACCAAACAGGCCTTTGAAGATCACCATTTCAACCCTTCCGTGAACCCGTGTAAATCCTGCCCTACTTTCTTGATGCTGTCAATCTCCTAGGCAGTGTGCTCGGAGAGGGATGTAATGTTATTAGACTCATCAGGGATATAGGTGCAGCATTCTGTGTCAATAATAGCACAGGTTCCCCCTTCTCAGCTGGGATAAACTCTAAAGCCGTACGATTCTGTACGACTGTTTGCCGGATTGCAATCATTTCAGTGGATATTTCTGTTACTTGGGCCTGTGTTTCTGTCAGGGCCCCTGCAGTATTGTGGCCAGCTCCTCAAGTGTTGTATCCAAATTGATTTTCTCTCGTGAATTCCCGGCTACTCCGTAGGAGAGAAAAACTATCATCAAAGATCGCTCAGTCTCAGTTATTCTTCTCCGCTGCTGGGCACCTGCAAGTATGGCCACGATGCTTGTTTCCCAGTGTAGGAAGTTCCATTTGGTGGGGGCCTGAGATACATCTGTCAAAACACTGTGTCTGTCAGGGCCCCTAGTTCTACCCATTTGACATAAGTGTGACAGAGACAGAAAGATCGTAACTGGATGCTGGGGTGAGCCCTCTCAAAGACATAAACACAAACACTACTGTTACGCACTCGTAACGGTTTAAATGAACCATATATATTTACCACATATGTGTAAATATAACTCCCAAACCACTGAGCTCAGGGAATACCAAGCTCAAAGTCTTGAGATGGTGAAGTATGAAAGTTCAGTTCAGCCATGGAATAAATGATAAGAGAGATATTTGTAATCCAAGGTGAATGTCGAGAGAAGGCAATTATGTTGAATTCCACAAATTCCATGGTGATAAAACGGGATAACAGTCGCTGTAGGTCTTATCCATCGTTGTTCTAAATCCACATACGAATTATCACCAGAAGTAGCTTATCACAGGAGTACTGTCTTCAGAAGGAACTACCACCCAAGCAAGGGTTAACACACAGGTAGATTCCGCAAGGTACTCCCAATCCAGATCCAACACACAAAGTATTACCGACAGTGATTTCCACAGAATATCCCTTCTCACAAGTGTTTACCACATAACACACCCGAATCCGGCTAAGGGTTAACAAAAGTGGTAGCCACGAGATACTCCAACAAAATCCCCAGATGGATTATACGAATTATCACCAACAGTGATTGGTCACAGGGGTACCTCTTCAAGTGATTACCACCCCCAGGCAAGGGTTAGCACAAGTGGTCCTCACAGGATACTCCCAAACCAACAGATCCACTCCAGTGGATCAAACAAAGTGACAATCACACATTCAGTATACAACGCATCAATAATTAACCCACCCTTGTGCGCATAGGAGAGTCCAAACAGTGACCTTTGGCCACTAGGTCCTTTGTTTCGAACTTTCCATCTTCTTTCTTTCTCTCCGGCTGACTGTGTGTCCTTGCTTAAATAAAACAAACTTTGAGCTATGTAAACACAAGCTGCCAGCAAGTATAAACACGCTCCATGGTCAAATAGTTTCAGCCCTCTCTCTCTCTCTTTGTAAGAATCAAACAGGAGCTGAGAAAGCTGGTGGCTGACATCACTCAGGCAATATCTGTTAAAATGACAGTCCACAGCAAGAAACCGAGAGGTTCATCACTCTCTACTATCAACCAATACAATTTCCTTTAGTCCGAGAGAGTCCTTCTACTCATTTCCTTCAGTAACACGTTTGTAGTCTGTTCGATATATCCACCGAGATTGCCCTTTCAGTTTCACAGCTGTCGGAGTGGTCAGTAACACTTGATATGGTCCTCTCCACCGAGGTCTGAGTTTCCCTCGATCGCAGTTCCTGATCAGGATAAATTCCCAGGTTCTATGGTGGGATAGTCACACCTCTCTGCAGGGTAGTTCTCTTCCTTGTAAGCCTGTCATACCTGTGAATGTAACGCTTGGAAAATTTTGGTTAGTTGGCATATTTATTTCCCCATCTCTTCCAATATCTAATTTTGCTGGTAGGCTTTCTGGGAGCAATGGTGCACAAGGTCTTGGTCCCCAGGATATCCTCATGGGCCATGCATAAATGTTTTAAACTGGTGACAACCCCGCTTACCCCTATGGGGTAACCCTTGTGGAATAGGGCTAACGGTAGGACATTCAACCAAGTGAGTCCAGTCTCCGCTGCTCTTAGTCTGGCCAGTTTACTCTTCAGAGTGCCATAGGCTCTTTCCACTCTGCTAGTGGCCCGTGGGTGGTGTACACAGTGGAATTGTTGCTGGATAGCTAGTTCGTTACATACCCCTTCGTTTACTTTCACCACAAAGTGTGGGCCATTGTCAGAGCTGAGCATCTCTGGCAGGCTGTACCTGGGAATTATATCCCATAATAATACCTTCACAACAGTCATAGCAGGATTAATGGTAGTTGGAATAGCTTCAATCCATCTACTAAACACATCTATAATAACTAAGCAGTATCTATAGCAATGTACTCTAGGCAACTTGTAGACACAGAAAAGGATCCACCTGTCAAGGGAGTTGTACCCGGTGTGCAGGGTACAGGTTACCAACCATTCTCTCCTTTCCCAGGTGTGTACAATTATGTATATAATCGGCCAATATTGGTAAAAACTGTGTAGGAACCCAAACCTGTCCCGCTGGGGTGATCCAAAAACCTAGGTCAGGGTCTTTCTGGCACCCCCATCTGGGACCACAGTTTGTGCTCCTCCTCAGAGGCGTCCCCCTGAAAATTACGTACCTCCCACATGTCCGGCAAACCCGTTCTGCTTTAGTCATGGAGGGTTGCTTGACGGGAACCCGAGGAGGCTACAACTACTGAGGATTGTGCCGCACTTTTCACTGTCTGATCTGCTAGAGTATTGTGTTTAGTGACACAGTCGGACATGCGTGTGTGGGCCGCACATTTAATAACAGCCAGAACGCGAGGTAGCTGCAGAGCGGTGAGTAAGTTGTTTACAATGGTGGCATTGCTAATGGGATGGCCAGAGGAAGTCAGGAATCCCGATGTTCCCAGAGAGCCCTGTAGTCATGTACAATTCCAAATGCATAACGGGAGTCTGTGTAAACGTTCCCACTTCAGTCTGTTTCTGGGATACAGACACGAGTCAGAGCAAACAGCTCAGCCTTCTGGGCGGAGACAGCTGCTTCAAAAGAAGCTTGCTGAACAATTTCACTGTCTGTCACTATCGCATAGCCAGAATATTATTTCCCTGCTGGATCCACAAAAGAGCTTCCATCCTCATAAAATTGCTTCGGGCTAGAGGGGGATATTGCAGAATGGATGGGAGAGTCTGTCCTTCCTTCACGGTGATCCGGACAGGGGGACAGTTGGGGCGACCGACTTCATGGCCTGAATTTGCTCAGAGATGGGGTACAGCGTCTTGGGATCGGTCAATATTAAAAGTGTGTCTCACCAAATGTCCTGCCTTCACCTCAAACTCCTTCCAGTATCGGAGTTGGACCGCAGCCAAGTCTTGCCAGTCTCCCTCGGTGCTGGAGGCTTGTTTCAGCAAGGTGTAGGCAATGAACTCCGGGCTCTTTGGCTTGAGCCCAGGGCAAACACTAACAGTGGTACGGGGAACCACCAGTTCTGTCTGTCGCCGAAGGAAATCCGGAAATTCGGCCAGTAACGCACTGCCCACTTTTCCTTTAACCTCTCCAATCATCATGACTGGGAACTTCTGTCCCTCGAGGGGTGCATAATATTGACTTTCCTCAGCTGAGCACCCCGTAATGTCACAGCACAGAGTCACGTGGGGGTCGACCACTGGCAGAAGGGGTTCAAACGCAGTGGAGTCTAGAGTAAGTGCCCACCACTGGGAGGTCGGAAATTGGGAAAGCTATCAGTTGTTCACCTGTCACAGGGTGACACCATTGCCTGTTCAGAGAATCTTGACTTCCAACAGACAGAGCAAGTCTCTCCCTGCTGGATTACACCCCTTACTGCGGGGTGCTGACTGTAAATGAAACCTCACGCTGGTTCCCGTGGAATTCCACCTCCAGTGGCTGGTTATGTGAATACGTACGTTCCGTGCCTTCGAACCCAGACAGAGTGAATGTTGCGTCTGATAACTGCAATCCCTTTTCCGATACTATTTCCCGATTGAGCGTGGTTGTAGTTGCCCCCATATCAATCATAAACGGAACTGGAATAGCAGCAACTGTCAATATTACATTGGGCTCTTCCTGAGGGCTGGTACTCATGGTAGGAAGCACCCTTGCTTGTCAATTTCTAAACGGGTTGTTGTCCCCACCTGTCCCTTGGTAGGTTGTTGTTCCCATTTCTGATCCGCAGATATAGCCCGCTCGCATCCTTCTTCCCACTGAACATATTCACCTTTAATATTCTTTTCATATCTTTTTATTATTATTATTATTCAAAAATAGCACAAGTGCATCGAAGTAACAACACTTACAATGCCTCATAAAAGAGGAAATTATCTTGAGGATTAAAAATTTTGTGAATTAAACAAAAAAGAAAAGTGAGGGGAAAAAAGAAGAAACCCATTGGAGGTACAACCCCAGAGCCATGCGTCATACAAAAAGCTTCTAAAAATAAACATCAAACTGCCAAAAAGAAAGAAAAGATATATAAAAAAAATTTACATTTAGATCTTGGAGGAAATCTATCAGTTAACTGAAATGATAATAACGAGCAGATGAGCCCCATCTCTTAAAATCAAATAAAGGTACAAAGGTTCGACTTCTAATTTTCTCCAAGACACAGCATCACCTGAGAGAGCCATTGTGACAAAGTAGGAGCTGATATATCCTTCCATTTCAACAAGATGGCCCTCCTAGCTTTAAATGTAACAAACATGTTGGTCAGACACAGAAATACCATGGATATTTTGAGGGATTATTCCAAAAAGCATAGTCAATTTATTAGGTTGTAAATTGATTCTGAGTGCTTTAGAAATTGTCGAAAAGATTGAATTCCAAAGCTGTTTTAATATAGAACATGACCAGAACACATGTGTTAGTGTGGCTATCTCATTTTTACATCTATCACAATATTTGTCAACATTGGGAAATATTTTCGAAAGTCTCTCCTTCATCAAATGGTAATAATGTACAATTTTAAATTGAATCAGTGAATGACTAGCACAGATCGAAGAAGAGTTAACAAGCTTCAGAATCCGTGTCCAATCCTCCCATATAAAAGAGAAATTGAGTTCCTTCTCCCAATCCTGTTTAATTTTAAGTAAAGGACGCTTATCCCTTTGTAATAATAAATTATAAATTCTTCCAATAGAACATTTCAATGCGGGGTTCATATTCATAATAGTATCTAACAAATCAGCCTCCAATATGTAAGGAAAATTACTTAAATATTTTTGTAAAAAATGTCTAACTTGCAGATATGGTAAAAAATTTGAATATAAGAGAGAATACTTATTGACAAATTGTTCAAAAGACATTAGTCTGCCTTCTTTAAATAAATCCAAAAAAGAATTAATACCTTTATTTTTCCAAAGTAAAAAAATTGGAACACTCCAAGATGGTTTAAAAAAGTAATTATGATAAATTATACTACAAAGTTTAACATTTTTAAGATTAAAATTTGCGGAACTGGATCCAAATTTGTAAAGAGTGCTTAACCACAGGATATAGGTTTAAATTAGCAACTTTAGCTAATTGTATAGGTAGAGTAACTCCTAATAACGAAGTTAAATAAAACTGTTTCACAGCTCTCAGTTCCTGGTCTACCCAGATTGGCTGTTCATTCCTATTAACCCAATATAACCAGAAGGACATACGCCGCGTTAACAGCCCAATAATACATTCATAGAGTAGGCAAAGTGAGACCACCATCCTTTTTCAACTTTTGCAAATGCAATTTACCAATTCTTGGTCTTTTATTATCCCAAATAAAAGATAGAATAATAGAATCAATCTGATCAAAAAACTTCTTAGTAAACAATAACAGGAATATTTTGAAATAAATATAAAAATTTTGTTGGGCGGAAGCAGACATTTTGCTTGCTTCTTCTGGAATAATCCCAAAAATTGCTGTAAGTGGATTAGGTTGAACATCCACATCTATAACTTTAGATAATATTCCAAACACATACCTCCAAAAATTGTTTAAACTTACACATGACCAAAACATATGAGTTAGAGTAGCCACTTCTGCATTACATCTGTCACAAATAGGGCTTATATTAGAAAAAATATGCACCAATTTATCTTTGGACATATGGGCCCTGTGTACTATCTTAAACTGAATTTAGATATGGCGTGTGCAGATAGGTGAATTATTGACTAAATAATAAATTTTACTCCACTGATTATCTGAAAGTGAATGTTGAAGTTGTACTTCCCAGGTGCGTTGAACCCTATCATTAGGCGACATGCGAGCATTTATTAACTGTTTATAAAGGATTGCTATTAATTGTTTTTGAAAAGGTTTAAACTGAAAAATAGCATAAGCCAAATTTAAAGAGCAGGCCGAGGGGTAAATTGGTAAAAAAATCACGTAAAAAATTCCCAACCTGTAAATAGCTGAAAAATGTGTATTAGAGATATCATATTTGTCCATTAACTGTGAAAAAGACATTAAACAGTCTTGTAAAAACAAATCTAAAAAAGTCCACTAAAGGAGGAAAATTGGCTTTATAAAGATCCTGATATTTTTTAGTAATTATTATGCCTAAATATCTAAAAGAATCCATAACTTTAAAAGGAATATTATCATATATAGAGACAGATTCATTTAAAGGAAGTAATTCACTTTTACTAAAATTTATTTTATATCCTGAAAGGTCTCCAAATTTGTCATATAATTTTAGCAAAGCAGGAATAGATTATTCAGGCTTGGATATATATACCAATAAATCATCAGTGTAAAGAGATATCTTGTGCATGGTCTCATTCACAAAAATCCCATGAATATTTTCGGCTTCTCAAAGAGCAATAGCAAGGGGCTCTAATCTTAAGTTACATAACAAAGGACTTAATGGACAACCTTGGCTTGTCCCCTGCGATAGCTGAAAAAAGGAGACCTACAGTTATTAGTGACAACAGAAGCAATAGGAGCTTTCTATATCATTTTAATCCAATTATTAAAATTAATACCAAAACCAAATTTTTCTAAAGTATTAAATAAATATTTCCATTCGATTCAATCAAATGCTTTTTCAGCATCCAAAGATATAAGGCATTGTGGAGTTTTAGAAGAAGGTGAATATATAATGGTAAATAATCTCCGAACATTTGAGAAAGAATAATGACCCTTTATAAAGCCTGTTTGATCTTTAAAAATGATTTTACCCAAAATACTCTCCAACAGATTGGCCATTATCTTTAAGTGAATCTTAGCATCAACATTCAATAAAGAAATAGGTCTGTATGAGGCACAATCAGAAGGATCTTAATCCTTTTTGAGAATTAAAGAAATAGAAGTTTCATAAAAAGTAGAGGGTAAATCACTTTTCACTAAAGATTCTTTAAACATCTCCAACATATATAGAGGAAGCAATTTTCTGAATTTTTTATAAAATTCTACAGGATAACCAGCAAGTCACAGGGCCTTCACAGATTGCATTGAGAAAATAGCTTTATGAATTTTGGATTCAGTAATTTAGGCATCCAGAATTTTTTGATCCTCAACAGAAATTTTAGGAAAAGCAATCGTTCGTAAAAAAAAAACAACAACAACAGTCATTTCAGAAGAGTCCACTGGACATTGAGATTTATAAAGTTCAGTATAAAAGTCTTGAAAAATCTTATTAATTTCTTCATAATCCCGAGCCAGGGTACCATCTTTTCTACGAATTTTCAAAATTTGCATCTTGGCTCCAGCTGATTTTAATTGAGATGCAAGTAGTTTATTATTTTTATCTCCAAACATATAAAATTGGGTCTTTATCTTAAGTAGATAACCTTCAATTGAATGAGTTAATAATAGGTTATATTATGATTTAAGTTCCACCCTTTTTAAAAATGTCAATATTAGGGGAAGTCACATAGATATTATCTAAATCTTTAATTTGTTTTGAAATTTTATCTAATTTTGCTTTAGTCTGTTTTTTAAGTTTAGTTGAATAAGAAATAATCTGACCACATAAAAATGCTTTGAATGTATCCAATATAATTAATTCAGACATACCTCCTATATCATTAAAAAGTAAAAAATTATTTTATCTGGCTTTCAATAAAACTAATAAAGTCAGAGCTTTGCAATAAAGTCTGAGACATGTGCCATGGTGGACGGCCAAAAATGTCATCGTCAAATTAAAAGGACAAACTCAAAGGCGCATGATCAGGTATAGCAATAGCGTCATATTCACAGATTTTAACAATAGGCAAAAGACAGGGATCAACTATAATATAATCAATCCTTGAATATATTTTATAAACATGGAAAGAAAAAGAATATTCTCTGTTATCAGGGTGTAAATGCCTCCATAATTCGATCAACCCAAAATTGGTCAAAAAAGAGTTAATAACTGACGCAAAATGATTTGTAAGTCGTTGATTAGTTGAGCTCTTATCAATCATAGGATTTAAGCAACAGTTTAAAAACCCCACCCATTAACAACATATACTCATTTAAATCTGGCAGTAAAGCAAATTTTTTTTTTAAAAAGCAGGATCATCTAAATTAGGACCATACAAATTAACCAAAACAACCTTTCGATTACAAATGACTCCTTTAACAATTAAAAATCTACCATTAGAATCTGACTCAATATCCTCTTGAGTAAATATATTAGATTTAATAAAGATAGACACACCCTTAGTTTTGCTCTGAGAAGTAGCATGGAGTTGTTTTCCATCCCACCAGCAAAAAAATCTATTTTGATCTTCTGCCTTGATATGCGTCTCCTAAGCAAAAATTATATCAGGTTGGAATCGATTAATAATTTTAAGTCTTTTTTGTTTAATAGGATAATTCCAACCACGTATATTCCAAATTATTACATTAATCCATTTAACTGCCATACTATAATTTTATTCTAATTTACTTTATACATGCGCAGAACACATACCAATACGGGATTATCAAAGATGGCAGTGATGAAGAATAAAGCCATATAGAAAACACACATGCTCCGGAACCACCCAATGGGGAAAAAACTCCTAACTCTAAACCCACCCACCCTCCCAAAAGCCTGAAAAAAAGGTAAGTGAACTAAGATAGATGCGAAGACATGGGCCACTCTGTTGGTCTCGTCTCTGCCTCCCCCCAGCCAGTACATAAAATAAATAAAATGACCTTGCAAGAAAGACAGTAAAGTCTCTACAAAGGAGAGTGTTTACATTCTATCATGTGTTAAACAGAAAAAGAACCAAAATAATATAATCTCTTAGAGAGAAAAACCAGCCCCATCTTAAGTTTAGCTTTAAATCCCTAAGAAAATTTTAAATTCAGTTATAGGGTGCTATAATAAAACAGATTAAAATAAGTTAATAGTATACTTAACTGAACTAAATTGATGGAAATATTAATTAGTAAAATCATAGTAACTTAACCCTCCCAGATAAATATATAAAAAGAAACCCTGTTGGTAGAAAAAAAACTACCAGTTAGTAATTTAAGAAACAACAAAAAAAATCAAACCAAATATTAGATAAAAGGAACAAATCCTTTTATCTTTTCTCAGTCAAATATGTAATTAACTATTTAAACAGTCAAACTTGATCCGTAAATCTTCTTTCCAAAAAAAATCCAATAGGATGTAATGATGAGCAGGTTTTCTTTTCTTCTTTTATTAATCTGTCAATGAAATATCCAAATAGCCTTCATATATCTTCTTTTTGTAGTGTGAGTAATATACAGATAATCAAACAGCTTTTCAGATAGTTCATTCAGTAGTAACGTCAGTGGTGGTGACAGGTATAGCCTGGACAAAATCCAGCTCGACTTTTGTGTCAAAGAAAGTACATGGGGAAGAATTAGGAGGAAAAACTTTCATTCTTGTCGGGTAACTCAAAGAGGGAAATCGTTTCTTATCATATGCTTGTTTCATTACCAAAGCAAATCTTGCTCTTTGTTCCATTACTTCTTTTGGATAATCTTCATAAAAACGGAGCTCAGACTCATTGAATCTGAAAACTCTGTTTTCTTGCCTGTCGCATTATTTGATCTTTAATTTTAAAGTGATGAAAACAAACCAAAATAAATCTTGGTCTGGTTGAGTCTTTAAATTTCAAAGTGGACAGCCTGTGTGCTCTTTCAATAGCAAGTAGCTGTGATGAAATAGTCAGAAATAGATCATGAAAGAGCTTACCAAAGTAAACCATTAAGTCTCCAATTTCAGCTCCTTACTGCAATCCAATGATTCGGATATTGTTTCTGCGTGACTTAGTTTCCTAATCAATAATCTTATTAACGATATTTTTCCAAATGGGTTGTAGTTTCAGACAGTTTTTGCTTAGTTGACTTCAATTCCTCTTCATGATTAGTAACTTGAGTTTCCATATCTTTAAGTTTTCCCAGAAATAAGTTCCTTTCATTATATTCTTTTCCAGTTGATCTTTAATTGCCTTATTCTGATCTTGAATTGATTTCAGTGACTGAACGATATCTTCAGCCCATGATGGCATTTCATCAGATCTTTCCTTCAGCATCTTTCCTTTTTCATTACCTTTGTCAGTAGGTTCATGCAGATTCTTCCCACTTCTCGTAGACACAGACATATCACTCCCGTTCAAGAATCAGCAATTAAAAATTTGAAATACAAAATTTAAGCTGTGGGCGGGAGAGAAAACTAAGAGCAGCACAGAATTAGTGCTACTCTATCGACAGACAGAGGCAGTCTCCATTCACCTGTAATATTAGTTCCCTTCGGGGTTGATTGGCATTCGAAAGCCCTGTTCCAATGATATGTCAAAGCTCGTTGCATTCGATTTTGGTCATTGTCAGGCCAATCCATATTATTTGTTAATGATGTTGGTTAACTTAGTTGGTAAGCATTGGAGCAGTAGGGCATTAAATTGGGGGGACAGATTCCCATCATTAAAGGCTTGGTCTCCTGCGAAAGTGCTGTAGCAGGCCACAAAACTCATACAGGGTCGATATGCCAGACACGGATTCGGGATCCCGTGTTTCCCTATCAGTTCTAACTTTAGACTGACATTCCTGCCCTTCTCTGCAATGTAGACCGGCCTTGGTTTGCTTACGTTGTTTTTCCTGCTGTCGTTTTGGGCGCCCATCCATCCATTCACACTCTGTTTTTAACGTCTCCCCACCTTTGGTATTCCTTCTGCAGTACTGACCTCTATCCTAGTGGTCGCCAACCTGTTGATTGCGATCGACTCGTCTACCTTTGAGACTTTCCCAGTAGATCCCGAAAAAAAAGAAAAATAAATACACAAATACTGTTGAAAGATTGTTTCCGGGTTGTGGGGTTTTAGTTCCATTCTTTCTACATGCGTGTAACTACACAGTGTCCCCAACCACTGGGCCGCGAGGAAACAACATGAGTCAGCTGCACCTTTCCTCATTCCCTGTCAGCCCACTGTTGAACTTGAGTGCACGCGAGGTCATCAGTCGCCTAACCGCAGTGACACCCTCATGCCAGAGATCACCAGTTGGCCTCAGCGGCCGGTGGGAAGTGCCGTCACTACTGGCCTGGAGTGCTGCCTCTAAACCGGTTTAGCACACCGAATGTTCGTGGGGAATCTGGCACTAAAATATTCGCAGACGACCTAATTCGGGCTCAGCGTTTCATAGGTATCAGAGCAGCTACCGTGCTGTGATCTACTGAAACAAACTTTTGTCGGCTGATAGGTCCTACTGGGGGGGCGGGCTCGTGCCCTGTCACACTCCTTGCTCGGTTGGTCACTCTCTCCGGACTGTGACAGCCGCGGCTCCGGCACAGGGACCTCCGGCCCTGACATTGTCCTCTCACCCGACCCACGACCAACCAAACCAAGCCAAGGCATCTGGCGGCGGGTGGGCAGGAGGCTGTCCAATGAGGCAATGAAGCCCTCAAAACCACTTCGGTACCCCGAGTCCAAGCAACCTGCACTTAAACGAAAACGTGTTGAGTTTTTTCAGCGGAGAAAACGTGAGCAGCGCGGGACAGAAGCTAAGTGCCGAGCGCCACAAAAACTGAATTACGGAATAGACTGGACATAAGGAACTTATGAGTATCGCTGTATTCCTATTGTGTTTAGCACCCCCACCCACCCCATCCCCCGTTGGCCGGTCCACAAGAATATTGTCAATATTAAACCGGTCTGCGGTGCAAAAAAAAGGGCGGGTGCCCCAGTGTTTATACATTATTTCTACTTCCAGGTTGTGGGGTTTTACTTCCGGTCTTTTCTGCCCTGGTGCGCATGCGTGTAACTAATTGATCTGGGTCGATCTTGCATTTGACTAAGACCAAGGTAGGGGATCTTGGGCTTAAAATGGTTGGTGACCACTACTCTATCCCTTTATCACATGCATTATTCCTCCAACTTGCTGATAATATACTGTTCCACTTTAAAGGTATGTCACATCCGGAATTTTTTCCAGTTAGCCGAGGATTTCCTTCCACGCCGCTGTGTGGTGTTGGGAAATCATGTACAAGGCAAGTAACAGCAGTAGTTTGCCATTGCCTTCTGCTGGTTTTGTTCACCAGCTCTAACCCAGCACAGATGAAAATGTGCAAGTGAGTCGGCTGGATTCCAACTCGGGACCTCTCGCCTCGAAGTCCAATGCTGAAGCCATTATGCCACCAGTGGCATAGCCAGCCAAGTTCTGCTTTACATCTGCCTTTTCCTTCCATTCCCTTTTCAACAATTTCCACTTATTTCCTCAGTTCTTTTTCCAAATCAAATTTACTGCTTGTTCTCATGAGGTAATAACCCAGGCTCCTGCACCCTCCCCCATCCGTGGCCACATTTTGTTCCCCAATTTCTTATTCAGCACTGCACTCAACATTCACAAATATTTTTCCTTGTCTGGAGAACTCTCACACAAATTGTATCGG
This sequence comes from Hemitrygon akajei, assembly GCF_048418815.1. Classification (NCBI taxonomy): domain Eukaryota; kingdom Metazoa; phylum Chordata; class Chondrichthyes; order Myliobatiformes; family Dasyatidae; genus Hemitrygon; species Hemitrygon akajei. Next base: position 1,299,139 of record NW_027331978.1, on the reverse strand, counting down.
GCTGCTGCTGGCCCACTCGTATCAATTGACTGCAATTGACCAATGGTCTCTAAGTAATTTATCGGGCACAAAGCCTCCTGCTCAATTAACAATGAGATAAATTTACCCGGCTGGCACCTCCTGCTTAATTGATGAATTTACCTGGCACGTCTGCCTCCTGGCCATTTAGTAAAATTTTGCCTACCTTATACAAATCTGCCAACAATTTCTTTCCCGATCCTGTCAAGGTATGTGATCAGCCTTGGGTGAGGCACTGTACGTCCAAAGGAACTAACAGTGAGTTACAAATTTAAAATACCTATTGGGCTCCCATTTGGTCTCCACAGTCCCCAGAGTGGTCCAGCTGCTTACTCAGCCTGTCTGCTTGGCACTCCCTATATTGGGATCCTGTCCGTGATGCCAAATGTTAAAGTTGAATCTGAATAAAACTCAGGAGACCAGCTTCTTATCGACACCACGGTTTATTGTGCATTCAAATGCCTGCAGGAGTTTGAGACCCATTTGTCAAAGTGAAGGCACGTAAGCACTGCCACCTTCTGACAAGTCGAATGACTTAGGTTACAGCCGTATATTTATACATAGTACATCCCATACATTAATATTGCAAGATGTTATTTGAACTGGCACGCCCACTAAGTGTGTTGGTGCAAAACTTAATTACTTAGATAACAGAGTTTGCTAAATGGTTTTAATTATAGATGGAAGTACTGTCCAGTCCTTATCAGTTATTCCCTTTGCAAGGCCCTGACTTAATTACAAACAAATGTTCATTCCTGTCCTTATCAGTGAGTCCTTCTCCCTTTACTCAAAAGAGGATACAATGTATAATGTTATCAGCTCTCAATGTGTCTCTCTGCAAGCCGCAGAGAACTGGTAATGAGTCTGTCTTAGCTAAACGCTGAAGACTGAGTTCACTTCAGTTAAAATTCCTATTCACTCCCAATTATTCTTTTAGCCAGAGGTTACACAGGTTCAAAATGAATTTTTTTATATACCCTCAATTCGTCAGGAGGGTTCAGGGGAAATATTTATGCCCAATATAGAAACTGGTGTTACCTGTGTGTATTGTGGCAATGCAAGAGGTGCTGGAGAATTTCTAAGTGGGAAGAAGTGGAGTAATATTTGCAAATCTGACTTTTTAAAGCATAATTTAGCAAGCAAACCACATATGGAGAATATGCAAAAGCTTTGGTGAGAAAATCCTTCATTACCAGTTACAGGCCTGCTACATAGTTTGTGTGAGAGTACAGATGAACTCGATCAAACCCAGAGGAGATCAAAGTACTTATCAACAGTGATTTGCTAGCTGTGAAAACGATTACCTCTCTGTATAAAATTCACTGTGCACATGTCACTGAGTTAAAAAAAAGTGCACAGTACATGATTTATGTGCACACTGGTCATTACAAATTAGACAGAACATTGGTGGGAAGGTGGTGATACCTCCAGTGTCCCTGATGTCCTCACCTATAAGATGTGCACCCTGCACGTTAAGGAGTTGGAACCTGAAATGGATGAATTCCGGATCATCCGGGAGTTGGAGGGGGTGATAGATATGACATGAAGAGAGGTGAATTACACCCAAGGTGCAGGACACAGGAAACTGGGAGAGAGTCAGGAAGGGGAATGAGGTTAAATAGCCATTGCAGAGTACTCTAGTGCCCATCAAACACAACAAAAGGTAGACCACTTTAGAAACTGGTGGTGAAGGGGATTACCTGACAGAGAAAAGTCAAAGGGGTGATAGGGGATTCATTAGTTAGGGGAACAGAACAAGAGGGAACTGATATCCAAGTGGTAAGGCATGCTAGTGCTAGTGTGGGTGTAACGGGTGATGTGGTTAAAATAAGCTGCAAGGGGAATGGGAGCCAAACAGATAATGGAGAGGGTGAATTGAATTGAATTGACTTTATTAGATACATACTTCATAAACATGAGGAGTAGAAATCTTTATGTTATGTCTCCATCTAAATGTGCAATGTGTAACTTATAATAGATAGTTTGTACATAGGACAGTCAATATAACATCGAAATGCAATTGTATCAGCATGAATTAATCAGTCTGATGGCCTGGTGGAAGATGATGCCCCGGAGCCTGTTGGTCCTTTTGCTGTGGTACCATTTCCTGGATGGTGACAGCAGGAACAGTTTGTGGTTGTGGTGAATTTGGTCCCTGATATCCTTTGGGCCCTTTTTATACACCTGTCTGTGTAAATGTACTGAATAGTGGAAAGTTCACCACTACGGATGTGCTGGGCTGTCCGCAACACTCTCTGCAGTTTCCTGCAATGAAGGGAAGTACAATTCCCATACCAGGCAGTGATGCAGCCTGTCAGGATGCTCTCAATTGTGTCCCTGTAAAAAGTCCTCAGTATTTTGGTCCCCATCCCCAACTTTTTCAACTATCTGAGGTGAAGGAGGTACTGCTGTGCTCTTTTCACAACACAGCCGGTATGTACAGACAATGTAAGGTGCTTGGTGATGTTTATGCCGAGGAACTTAAAGCTGTTCACCTTCTTAACCCCAGATCCAGTGATGTCAATAGGGTTATCCTGTCTCCATTCCTCCTGTCGTCCACAATCAGCTCCTTTGTGTTTGTGACAATGACGGAGGGTTTGTTTCCTTGACACCAGTCAGATGTTCAGATCATAGATAGATTCAGCAGTTAGATGGTTGAGCTTGGTGCGATGAATGTGCTGAGCTGTGTATATCACAATGCAAGAAGCATCAGAGGAAAGCCAGATGAGCTCAGGACAGGGAATTATGATATTCTTGCCAATATTGGGACTTGTTTACACCCAACAGTCTGAGGGATTTAGAGGAACAAATGTGTAGAGAGATTGCAGACCATGCCAATAAACAAAAAGGTTGATTCAGTAAGTGATTTTTAACTTTCCATATATTGACTAGGACTCCCATACTATAAAAGGACTAGATGGGGTAGAGTTTGTCAAATGTGCCCTTAATCAGTATGTAGAATCTCTAATATAGAAGTGAACAATAAGCTGTTAGGAAATGATCCAGGGCTGGTGACAGAATTTGTGATCATAATGCCATGAGATTCAAAGTAAATATGTAAAAAGAGAGGTCTGGACCACGGGTTGAGATTCCAAATTGGAGAAAGGTCAATTTTGATGGTATCAGAAAGGATCTGACAAGTGTGGTTTGGGACAGGTTGATTCCTGGCAAAGGAGTACCTGTAAGTGGGAGGCCTTCAGATGTGAATTTTTGAGGATGCAGAGTTTGTATGTGGCTGCCAAAATGAAAGTTGAAAGGTAACTGGTCCAGGGAACCTTGCTTTTGAAGAGAAATTGAAGCCTCGTATATTTTGTTCCTCTAAATGCCTCAGACTGTTGGGTGCTACTGAGACCCATTAATGACTACAAGTCATGATTCCACGCACTGAGCTCATCTGAATTTTTTTGTTGTCTTCTTTTGGTTTCTCAAAGTTTTTGTTCTTTTGTTTGCCCTCTCTTTGACATTTATGTTGGCTTTGGCTTCTCATTTTAGCCACAGTTGTGTCCTCCTGTCTTTCTAATGCTTCCACTTCTGTGGAATCACTCAGGCCCCGAATTGCTCCAGAAACTCCAGCCACTGCTGCTCAATTGTCACTCCTACCCTTTCCCTTCCAAACAAGTTTGGTCAGCTTCTCTGCCATAGAAACATGGAGAAGTTCAGTAAAGAAACAGGCTATTTGTCCCATCTAGTCAATGCCAAAAAAGCATTTAAACTTGCAGTGCGATCTGGACCAGCTGGCAAAATTGTTTGAGAAATGAAAAAGGAATTTAATGCAGACAAGTGTGAGTTGTTGCACTTTGGTCTGACCTACCAAGGGAGGTCATTCACAGTGACTGGTCAGGCACGCAAGAGTGTTGTAGAAGAAAGGGACCTCTTGTAGAAGAAAGTCCTTAATTCACTGAAAGTGGTATCACAGTTCGATAGAGACGGAAGGGAAGATTTTAGCCCAATGGCCTTCATGAACAAGAGTACTGACAACAATAGATGGATGTTATGTTGACTTGTAGAAGACATTGGTGAGGCCTAATTTGGAGTACTGAGTGCAGTTTTGATCACCAACCTACAGGAAAGATGTAAGGACTTTGAAAGAGTTCAGAGAAAATTCACAAGGATGTTGCCAGGTCTGGAGTACTTGGGTTATAAGGAAAGATTGAACAGGTCAGGACTTTATTCCATGGACTGTAGGAGATTGAGGGGAGATTTGATTGTGATAGAGGGGCATAGATAGTGTAAATGCAAGCTGGCTTTTACCACTGAGATGGGGTGGGAGTACAACCAGAGGCCATGGGTTAAGGGTGAAAGGTGAAATGTTAAGGGGAACATGAGGGGAATCTTCTTCACACAGACGGTCATCCGGGTGTGGAATGAGCAGCCAGCACAAGTGGTGCATGCAAGCTCGATTTCAACATTTCAGAGGTTCATGTAGGTACCTGCATGGTAGGGGTATGGGAGTGGGAAGATTAAGTAGTTCAGCACAGACTAGATGGCCCAAAGGGCATGTTTCTGTGTTGTAATTTTCTACAAGAATGTGAAATATTACAAAAATTCACTCTGTCTTTTTAATGGCTGTGCGGGACCAACCATTCACCTCAACAGGAATTTTTTATATGGCATTAAAACTGTGGCACTTTAAGTTAATAATACATAAAAGAAAATCCCAGATGCACATCAAGAAAGACTAATTGCGTGAGACTGTTTTTGTTACTGTGGGGCCAGGCACCCATGCAGCTCAGCAGGAACAGGGAATAATACCAATGGAGAGAGTCCAACTCAGCCAAGGTACAAACTGGAGATGGCAGAAATGCTCCATTCTTATAGAAACAGGAAAAGCATCAGGGAATTGATGGTCATTCCAGATACCAGCACTCTGCCCAGTCAGGAGATGATTTCTCTGTCCAACTTGGGTAGAACCTCACTGTAACAGTGTGATACCAGATCAAACCTTGGCAACTCATGTAATCTCATCTGAAATGTTGTCCTAAACCCACTGATCGATTTTGTAAATCTTTTTACAGGTTAAAAACAATAAGGAATTTGTCTCCAGGAAGTTCAAACATGGCACACCAGTTTGGTTGTCTCTGTCCAGATAATTAAGAAGTGGAGCAAGGGATTCAATCGACCATCTTTCCTGCTCAAACTGTGGGGAGGGATTCACTCGGTCATTTGACCAACTGGCAACCCGTCATTTTACACAGGAGAAAGGCTGTTCACCTGCTCAAACAGTGGGAATGAATTCACTCGGTTATCACAATTGAAGGTACATCAGCAAGTTCACACTGGGCAAGGCCATTCATCTGTTCTGTGTGTGAGAAAGGATTCAGTCATTCTTCCCACTTGTGGACACAACAGTCAGTTCACTCTGGGCAAAGGCTGGTGATCTGCTGAATATCTGGGAAAGGATTCACTCAGTCATCTGACCTAATGGCACACCAGCATGTTTACACTGGGGAGAGGCTGTTCACCTGCTCAGTCTGTGGGAAGGGATTCACTCAGTCATCCTACCTACATAGACATCAGCGAGTTCACACTGGGGAGAGGCCATTCACCTGCTCAGTCTGTGAGAAGAGATTCACTCAGTCATCCCACCTACATAGTCATCAGCAAGTTCACACTGGAGAGAGGCCATTCACCTGCTCAGAGTGTGGGAAGGGATTCACTCGGTCATCTCAACTACTGGCACACCAGCAAGTTCACACTGGGGAGTGGCCTTTCACCTGCTCAGAATGTGGGAAAGGATTCACTGAGTCATACACCTTACTGGTACATCAGCGAGTTCACACTGGGGAGAAGCCATTCACCTGCTCAGAATGTGGGAAGAGATTCACTCAGTCATCCAATCTACAGAGACATCATCGAGTTCACATTGGGGAGAAGCCATTCACCTGCTCAGTCTGTGGGAAGAGATTCACTCGGTCATCCAACCTACATAGTCATCAGCAAGTTCACACTGGGGAGAAGCCGTTCACCTGCTCAGTCTGTGGGAAAGGATTCACTCGGTCATCTCAACTACTGGCACACCAGCAAGTTCACACTGGGGAGTTCCTTTTCACCTGCTCAGAATGTGGGAAAGGATTCACTGAGTCATACCCCTTACTGGTACATCAGCGAGTTCACACTGGGGAGAAGCCATTCACCTGCTCAGAATGTGGGAAGAGATTCACTCAGTTAGCCAATCTACAGAGACATCATCGAGTTCACATTGGGGAGAATCCATTCACCTGCTCAGTCTCTGGGAAGAGATTCACTCGGTCATCCAACCTACAGAGACATCAGCAAGTTCACACTGGGGAGAAGCCGTTCACCTGCCCAGTCTGTGGGAAAGGATTCACTCAGTCATCCCAAATACTGGAACACAAGTCAGTTCATAGTGGGGCGTGGCCATTGTTATGAATCCCTGGGTTTCGTTTGCTGTGGACTGTCATTTTAAGAGAGAGAGATTAAGAAGGTGAATCAGTCTGACTTGCAGCTTGTTTACATCGCTCGCAGCTTGTTTAGTTTTAACCGAGGACACAGACACTCAGAGTCAGACGGAGACGGATGAAAAATGGAAGGATTGAAAGCAGGAAACTAGTGGCCAAAGGTCACTGTTTAGAACTTTCCTTTGCCCACAAGGGTGGGTTAATTATCCATTCACCGTACATCGAATGTGTGGTTGTCACCTCGTTTGATCTGTAGGAGTGGATCTGATTTGGGATATCCTGTGGAGACCACTTATGTGTTAACCCTTGCCTGGGTGTGATGTGGTCATTCATTTGAAGATGATACCCCTCATGACAAGTCACTTTCGGTGATAATTCGTATGTAGATTTGTAAAGATGACAGATAAAATCTACAGCAACTGTTCTCTCATTTTAACACTGCGGAACCTGTAGAACAGACAGACAGACAGACGTACTTTATTGATCCTGAGGGAAATTGAGTTTTGTTACAGTCGCACCAACCAAGAATAGTGTAGAAATATAGCAATATAAAACCATCAATAATTAAATAATGATAAGTTAATCTTTGCAAGTGGAAATAAGTCCAAGACCAGCCTATTGGCTCAGGGTGTCTGACACTCCAAGGGAAGATTAGAAAAGATTGATGGCCACAGGCAGGAATGACTTCCTGTGACGCTCAGTGTTACATCTCGGTGGAATGAGTCTCTGGCTGAATGTACTCCTGTGCCTAACCAGTACATTATGGAGTGGATGGGAGTCATTGTCCAAGATGGCATGCAACTTGGACAGCATCCTCTTTTCAGACACCACCGCCAGAGAGTCCAGTTCCACCCCCAGAACATCACTGGCCTTACGAATGAGTTTGTTGTTTCTGTTGGTGTCTGCTACCCTCAGCCTGCTGCCCCAGCACACAACAGCAAACATAATAGCACTGGCCACCACAGCCTCGTAGAACATCCTCAGCATCGTCTGGTAGATGTTAAAGATAGATAGATACATAGATACTTTATTCATCCCCATGGGGAAATTCAACATTTTTTCCAATGTCCCATACACTTGTTGTAGCAAAAACTCATTACATACAATACTTAACTCAGTAATAATATGATATGCATCTAAATCACTAACTCAAAAAGCATTAATAATAGCTTTAAAAAAAAGTTCTTAAGTCCTGGCAGTTGAATTGTAAAGCCTAATGGCATTGGGGAGTATTGACCTCTTCATCCTGTCTGAGGAGCATTGCATCGACAGTAACCTGTCGCTGAAACTGCTTCTCTGTCTCTGGATGGTGCTATGTAGAGGATGTTCAGGGTTTTCCATAATTGACCGTAGCCTACTCAGCGCCCTTCGCTCAGCTACCGATGTTAAACTCTCCAGTACTTTGCCCACGACAGAGCCCGCCTTCCTTATCAGCTTATTAAGGACCTCAGTCTCCTCAGGAAATAGAGACGGCTCCGACCCTTCTTGTAAACAGCCTGAGTGTTCTTTGAGCAGTCCAGTTTATGGTCAATTCGTATCCCCAGGTATTTGTAATCTTCCACCAAGTCCACACTGACCCCTTGGATGGAAACAGGGGTCACCGGTGCCTTAGCCCTCCTCAGGTCCACCACCAGCTCCTTAGTCTTTTTCACATTAAGCTGCAGATGATTCTGCTTGTACCATGTGACAAAGATTTCCACCATAGCTCTGTACTCAGCCTCATCTCCCTTGCTGTTATTGGAGTATAAAAGTATAAATTTACCAAAACTATGAAGTCAGTTTTGAAACTTGCTATTTGATTGAAACTGCTATTTGATATGGGTAGAAGAATGAAAACTTAAGAATGTAGAAGACAATAGTATGTTAATGAGAGGTAGCTAAAGAACTAAAGAAATGTAGATTAGAACATTGGTCAGTTCTGAGATTGCTATTTGCTATGCATGTACCCAATTTAGTAGCAGACTGAAATCCTAAGAATGTAGAAGACAATAGTATGTTAATGAGAGGTAGCCGAAGAACTAAAGAGATGTAGATTAGAACATAATTAAGTCACATAATCCTAGGACTATTATTTGCTATGCATGTATCCTAAAAATGTAGAAGACAATGGTGTGTTAATGAGAGGTAGCTAAGAGATGTAGATTAGACCATGATTAAGTCAATGGGTAGAAACAATAGGGACATGATGTACGTGAGGTACGTGTAATACGCAACTATAGATCGATTACATATGCTAATGCAACTGGACCAGGAGATTGCTATAAAATATGCTGTGTCCGAGGAACAGGGGGCAATCAGCGATTAGCTCAATGACTGTCTCAGCTTTGATTTGCAAATTAAAGTTTAACCCTTCTTGAAGAATCTTCTGCATCTCTTGGTCATTGGTGGGGCACGAGAAACCGCGGCAGGACGGGATAGAGACCCGCGGAAAGGAAACGGCAGATTGGGGACACTTCCCAGTCCTCTAGGGACCCCCACAAGGCTAACAGAATTAAGGGTGCACCCAAACAAAAGGTAAGTGCTTTTCGCGACAATTTGGACTAAGAATCCTGTTGGCTTTGGGGAGGTCTTGGAGTCTCAGAAGTGTGGAAGAACTGCCGAATGGTCTCTCCGGTCCAAAGAATCTGGCAGAATTGGGGGTTAACAGAGGAGGGTCAGAGGATTGATCAATAACACTGCAGTGAGGGTAAGTACAAATAAGTTAATAAGTTAAGAAAAATTCCACGTGGTATTGGTAAATCCCTGTGGGTACCGCTTCGTATGAAACGAAGGGCTGAACGGGCAGGGAAAGGAAAATAGAATAGAATTAGAGTAGAAAATCCTCGTGGATACCGCCTTAAGAGATAAGGGTCTGCACAGGCGAGGTGTTGGTAAATTCCTGTGGGTACCACTTCGTATGAAACGAAGGGCTGAACGGGCAGGGAAAGGAAAATAGACTAGGCATAGAATTACAGTAAGTTTAGTTAAGAAAAAGTCCATGTGGTGTTAGACTAGAGTAAATAATATTATCCAGTAAACAAACTGTGAATCTCTGAAATACCTTAAAAAGAGCGAATAACATGACAGGTAAAGGAACAGCAGTAGAGATTCTGAGCAAAAAATTCCCGTTAATTAAAAATGAGATCACAAAATCTTCAGGAAAATGGGAAAAAAGAACCAAAAACCTGGTCACAAAGTGGCCAAGAGAAGGAACGTTTGATGTAAGTTTGTGCGAAGAAATGGAGGGACTAATTAAAAGTTACAAACCAAAAGATAAATCTAAGAAAAGAGGGCAAAAAAGAGAACGAGAAGTGGAAGTGCTAAAACTCTTCAGAACGGAGGGGGAAAGGCTGAGGATTGATTACAAGCGAGGAAAACACTAAGGTGCTGGAGAAACAGCCTGTTAGAGAGAGAGAAGGGTACGGTGAGAAGCTGGCTTCGGCTCCGTACCCGGATGCGAAAGAAACAGAAAACCCCCCTCCCTATAATGAGGAAGGAACCCCTAAGCAGTGCCCCCTACTGACGGGAACAGTAAACATGCAGGGAGAAATACAGTTTTGGGATAATGAGGAGGGAAAAAAAACAATACGAGGAGGAAAAAGCGGCAATATGGAAGGAGATACTGGCAGAAAGGATAAAGATAGAACAGGTACAGAGAGAAATGGAAGAAGGGATTGAACAGATGAAATACTTGAGAGAGGAAAAGGAGTATGAGGAGTATCAGTTATAGAAGAGAAATAAACAGACTAGAAAAGAAAGTGACTCATCGGAGGAGCAAGAGTTAAGTGGAAAGAGAGAGGATACGAGAATATGTGGGGAAAAGGTAGGAGGCAGAAACCAAGAAGAGAAGAAGGAGGCAGTAGGGGAGCGACTTGCGGAAGTAGAGAGAGAGCTAAATAAGATACTGAAAGGGGATTGCCAGGAGAGATGCGAAAAATACTCTAGGAGCCAACCAAGTATTGAATCAAGACAGAAAGGGAGGACTCCACAGGAAGAGCAAGACCCCGGAGACATTTGTGTGGGAGGCAGTAAAGACATACCCTGAGGCAGTTGGGGAGTCAGGTGAGGAGGAGAGCCGGGGCAGGTGGGAAGAAGGAGGAAGAATGATGCCGTTGTTAGTTAAAGGATCAGGACAAGTGCAGTATATCCCCTGGGGATCCCAGGACCTAGAAGGGCTGAAAAACACTCTGCCCAATTTACATGAAGGAGCAGGGAAATGGATTAGAGCCTTTGAAGAAGAAACAGCGGGACGATTACTGGCTATGGGAGATTTGAAGGCACTGTTGATAAGGTTGATGGGAACCTCCAAATTTAACGAACTAATGGAAATGGTTGGCATAGTAAACTCGAACGTCCCGAGAACTGATGGAGACGGGTTTGACAGAGTGAGGCAGAGGGTATGGCAGGCCCTCAGAAAGCTTTATCCACCTAGTGGACCACAAAGCCTTAAAAGGGGACACTTTTAAGTCTCCACTGGGAGACACTGAAAACCCAGCAGCCTACGTAGAAAACCAGTTGAAAAGGTGGTGACTGGAGACTGAGCAAGAGGTGGAGAATAGCTTATTTATGACCTTACTGTTCCGACATAGCATTTTGGATGCAATGCCTCCACAAGTAAAATCCAAATTGCAGGAAGTTGTTGGGCTGACGTCAAAGACCCTACAAGAATTTAGAGACCACGTAGTCCATGCGGTTGAGAAATACCGGAAAGACAAACGAAGGTTGGCTGAGCAGCAGGAAGAGGTGCAAAGAAAGTTAATACAAATGCAGCTCGAAGAACTCAAAAAGAAGGAAAAAGAGAAAAACAAAAAGATGCTGCCAGCAACCACCAGTTCGAGTACAGCCATCGAACTGGACAACACACTGTTATATGGAGGGACCGATCATACTGTAAGACAAGGGCTGGAAAACCCCATGCCAATAAATGTCTTTGAGGGAACTTTCCCACAAATGCCCTATCAGGAACAGACTAAATTCAAACAGCCCAGACAGGACTGGAAGTCCCAAGGAGGGGGACAGAGGAGCTATGGGCAAAAGGGACCAGTGAGGAAACAGTGGGAAAGAGAGGTAGAGAGATTGTGCTGGGAATGTAATCAGCCAGGCACATGAGAAGAGATTGTTCGTTTATACTATGGCCTGTCACACACCAGCAGGAACCGATAAGAAGGGAACTAAAGTTTAGCCAAGGACCAGCCCCCACAGGACCAAGCGGACCTGTGGACCCCTATGCGAGGTATTAGGGTGCCCCGAGAACTTGAGTGGGAAGGGACATTACCCAATGATAACAAGGGAGGCAGATGAGGAACCATTGTTCAGGTTTTGTTAGAAGGGCAACTGACACCAATGATGATAGATACTGGAGCCACGTACACTTGCGTACAGCCACAGTATGCCCTTCACCTTCCCATGTCAGGAAAGTTTATTAAGACGGTAGGGTACTCGGGGAAAACACAGTTGACACAGTGCACGGCTCCAGTGCGGTTGAGAATGGGAAATAATGAAATTGTTTTGCCGGTGATAGTATTTCAAGGAACTCCGATTAATTTGTTAGGCAGAGATGCCTTATTGAAACTGGAATTAAAATTAGAATGCACCAGAACTGGACTGAGTGTGAAAAGAGCAGGGGCTCAATTGATAGCGCAAGAAGACAAGAAGGCTAATGTCTTTTGGATAGGAGACATCGCAGATCAGATTCAGGAAACCTGGGAAAAATGGAAAAAGGGCGTGCAGGCTATATTACCCAGGGCTGTAATGCCCAAATCTGAGCTACATTGTACAGTGATTTTTGACGAGACTCAGAACAGGGAGTTAGAGGAGAGATGACACCTGGAGGTATGTACCCAACAGCACCTGGAAGGGGGGGCTGTGATAATTGGAAAGCAAGGGGCAGCTTTACAAGTTAAGTGGAACACCTTTTTAGAAAAATGGTACAGGATACCGGAGGCTGCGCCCCACGTAACTTTATTGGTAAATAAGGGATATCAGTCTAAAGACTTAGGACCTTTAGTTAAGAGTGCTGAAACCGTAACAGTGTGGAGGAAAATCACGCCAGAGGTGTGGATATCAGAAGACAACAATTGTATTAAAATAATGGTAAGTGTAGATATGGTAGGGACAGTGAGAGAGGTCGAAATAACTCCCCAACCACACATGCCCTTGCTGGGAAAGGAAAGAGGCCAGCAGAAAGATAAAAGGTTAGATGAGTTGCCGTCTATTCTGTGGTCACAGCATGACACGGACGTAGGGAAAATAAAAACAGCTAGTCCGGTGGAAATAAGGCTGAAAAAAGGAGCAATTCCACCCAGGAAACCACAATACCCACTAAGACCAGAAGCAGAAGAGGGAATAGCATCGACAGTGCAGGGGTTGCTTGAAATAGGAGTGCTTAAAAGAACAAACAGTCCATGCAATACCCCGTTGTTGCCGGTCTTAAAAGCAAATAAATCTAAGTGGAGATTGGTGCATGATTTCCGAGCGGTAAATGATGTGGTAGAGGACTGGCCAGCGGTAGTCCCCAACCCACAAACGCTTTTGACTAATGTTCCACCAGAAGCAAGTTAATTTTCAGTGATTGATTTGTGTTCGGCTTTCTTCAGCATTCCTCTAGACGATCAGTGTCAGTATTTGTTTGCATTTGCTTACAGAGGTGCTCAGTATACCTATACCAGAATGCCGCAAGGATTTAAACATTCATCACACATTTTTAATCAGGTATTGAAGGCAGACCTAGAGGGCATACCATTGGAAAGTACATTGTTACAGTATGTGGATGACCTGTTGATTTGCTCCCACAGTGAGGAACAGTGTAAGCAGGACACTATAACTCTGTTAGAGAAATTAGCGCGCAGAGGACCTAAAGTATCCAAAAAAAAACTGCAATTTTGCACGCAGCAAGTGGAATACTTAAGCAGGGTAATATCCAAGGAAGTGAAGGCGATAGCACCAGATCAGATTGAGGCAATAACTAAGGCCCCCAAACCCCAGACCGTAGGGCAGATGATGACGGTTTTGGGAATGGCAGGGTACAGCTCAGATTGGATAGGAGATTATGCTGAGATTGTGGCACCTTTGAGAAAGATAATGAAAGAAGCAGGAATTACAAATTTGAAGAACGGCTTACAGTGGAATGGAGAGGCGGAGATAGCTTTCAATACTATTAAGCAGGAATTGCATTCAGCACCAGCATTAGCTTTGCCTGACTACGAGAAGGTTTTTCATTTGTATATATCCAACGGACAGGAGGGTTATGTCACAGCGGTTCTAACACAAGAGACAGGCACAGGAAAAGCAAAGCAGCCGATAGCATACTACAGTACGAGACTAGATGAGGTGGTACGGGCGTATCCACCCTGTTAACATGGATTGGCGGCGCTGTACTATGCATATGAAAAGGCATCATCTGTAAGCCTGAGCTATCCTGTGACTCTGTACACACACCACAAAGTAGCAGAATTGCTAGAAAGGGGAAAATCTATGCTGACGCCAGCCAGGATAGCAGCGTATCAGATGCTATTGACATTTCCAGACATAACTATACAGTGATACACTACCAGTAATATAGCCGATTTTGTCCCTTTGGACTATGAAGGAGAACCCCATGATTGTGTAGGGAAGACGATGGCATTTACCAAATTGAGAGCAGATTTACGGTCAGAACCACTAGAGGAGATAGATAAAAAGGTTCTGTTCGTAGATGGCTCTTGTTATAGGGATTATGATGGAAATCATGCAGGATTCTCAGTGGTGCAGCAGGATCAGTCGAGCTATAAGATTATTAGGATGGAGTCCTGTCCCCAACCGTGTTCCGCCCAACTAGCAGAACTCAAACCCCTGACAGCTGCGTGTGAAATGATGAAAGGTGAGAAAGTAGATATCTATACTGATTCAGCATATGCTCACGGAGTATGCCATTTGTTCAGGGCAGTGTGGAAGCAGAGAGGTTTTAAAAAAAGTAGCGGAGATCCCATACAACATTGTCAGCAAATTCTAGACTTGATAAAAGCCATAATGAAACCTAAAGCATTGGCTATAGTAAAATGCCAGGCACATAAAAAAGGAAACGATGTAATAGCAAAGGGAAATCAAGCTACAGATGAGGCAGCTAGAAAAGCGTCTGGATGTACGTCAGCCGTCATTGCCCCCCAGGTAAGCCTAACTCCAGAACCTGACGTAGAGGACCTAATTGAAATACAAGGTAAGGCAACTTTGGCAGAACAGACAATGCGGAGAAAAAGGGGGGCCAAGCAGAACCCGGAAGGCCTGTGGAGCACGGAAGACGGTTTGTTGGTAGGGCCCACCCCTCTACTGACGATTCTGATTTCAGAAGCACATGGGATTGACCATTGTGCAAAGGGGGAAGTGATAAGGAAAATAAAGAAGGATGGTTTTTGGTCACCTTATTTACAGGCTTCAGTGGACTTTGTCTTATCACGGTGCGAGGTATGTGCACAAAATAATGTTCGGAAGGGAATTACAACCCCAATAGGCCACATTCCCGTACCTGAAGGACCATTTAAACATTTAATGATCGATTACGTAGACATGATAAAGACAGTGGTGAAATTCCTGACAAATGAAGTAATCCCCAGGTTTGGAATACCTACAGAAGTTAGCTCAGACAATGGTTCAGCTTTTATCCAGAAAGTGGTCAAACTTGTACTACAGGCGCTGAGGATAAAGCAAAGGTTTGGATGTGTATACCACCCTCAGTCGCAGGGCATGGTAGAGAGAATTAATGGAACCCTGAAAGCCAAATTAAACAAAATTTGTGCAGATACTAAACTTAATTGGGTCGATGCTTTACCGTTAGCATTGATGAGTTACCGCATGCAAACCAATCGAATAACATGCCTGACACTGCACGAGATGCTCACTGGGAAGCTATCATACCTGTGATAGGGGTAAGCAAAACTGTTGAATGGATAAACTATATATACTATAATCAACAGAGGTTCATCAACTACACCGATGATGCACTGGAGGCCTTAAGGCAACAGCTAGATGCAACTAGCAGGGTGGCGTGGCAAAACAGGTACTGGATTGGCTTTTGGCAGAGAAAGTGGGTGTGTGTGTAATGTTTGGAGACCAATGCTGCACTTTCATACCGAACAATACTAGCCCAGAAGGGTCTTTCACCCGAGCAATGGATAAGTTAAGGAATCTGCGGATGGAGGTCCAACAGAATGCAGGGTTCGGACATCAGTTCTTTGATTGGTTAGAAAGTAGACTCGGAGGATGGGGAGCATGGATGACTAAAGTAGCAATAACTGTCAGTATTGTGTTGTTGAGCTGTGTGCTTGTGCTGTGCTGTTTTCTTCCTTGTCTCAAATCTCTTGTAGTGCGTGCTGCAACCAAACAGTTTCCGATGCTCGTGACGATTGCTGAAGCTGGCGTAGTGGAGACAGAAACACCGGAAATGTATCGTTACAGCCTACAACACCTGCAGGATGAACAGGAGCAGAACGACAGTGTGGGAGTAGATTGTAAGGGCTTTTGAGTCTTTTTCCCTGTCTCAGGTACAAAGGGACAGGTTTTTGGCTCAGCGGCCCAGGGTAACAGGGAGAGAATACTTTGAGGTCTTGGCGCAGGAAATTTTAGTTTAACCCGAGATTTGGGAATAAGTGCTTGAGTTTATTGGGGTTTTTGTGCGCAGACTCTTAGTCTTCTCTCTGTGTGAGTGTGAGACCCAGAGGGGTCTCAAAGGGGGAATATATTGGAGAATATGAATATTATGGAGTATAAAACTTTATGGAGTATAAAACTTAATGCTAAAAACTATGGTGTGTTGGTATATGCTAGGGAGTAATTGAATGTAGAGACAATATGTGTTAATGAACAGTAACTCAGGGATCTTTGAACATGTCGGCTGTGTAACTAAAGCAATGTAGAGACAATATGTAGGGATATTTTGCTTTGAACATGTCTGCTGTGTAATTAAAACTATATAGTCGACTAGAACAAATAAGTCAATAGGTAAAAACAATAGTAAGTGTGATATGCACCGCTTGGATATGTTAATGCAGCTAAACCAGGTTTGCTTTAAAAAGCGGCTGTATCCGAGAATCGGGAGGCATTCAGCGACTAGCTCAATGACTGTCTCAACTTTGATTTGCAAATTAAAGTTTAACCCTTCTTGAAGAATTTTCTGCGTCTCCTGGTCATTTGAAAAGCACGAAAAACCACGACAGCCCACGCCCAGGATTACGGCTGCACAGGTGGAAGGTCAACTGAGGAAGATCTGTACCAGCAAGGCGGCTGGACCGGATGGAGTTTCCCCACGATTACTGAGGGCCTGTGCGACTGAGCTGGGAGAACCACTACAGCGCATCTTCAACATGAGCCTGGAGCAGAGAAGAGTACCCAGACAGTGGAAAACATCCTGTATTGTCCCGGTACCGAAGAAACCACAACCAAAGGAGTTGAATGACTTCAGACCTGTTGCCTTGACGTCGCACGTGATGAAGACCATGGAGCGGCTGATAATACAGAATCTGAGGCCACAAACCAGGCACGCCCGGGATCCTCTACAGTTTGCGTATAAGGAGAAGGTGGGAGTGGAGGATGCTATCACGTATTTGCTGCACAAATCACTCTCTCACCTAGATGGGGTCAGTGGTGCTGTGAGGATTACATTCCTTGACTTCTCTAGTGCCTTTAACACCATCCAGCCCAAGATCTTAAGGCACAAACTAACGAAGATGGGAGTAGACTCTCACATGGTGGATTGGATAGTGGACTACTTGACAGATAGACCTCAGTATGTGCGGTTGGGAGACTGTAGGTCTGACACGGTGGTCAGCAGCACAGGAGCACCGCAGGGGACCGTGCTCTCTCCGGTCCTGTTCACCCTGTACACATCAGACTTCCAATACAACTCGGAGTCCTGCCATGTGCAGAAGTTCGCTGATGACACGGCCATAGTGGGGTGTGTCAGGAATGGACAGGAGGAAGAGTATAGGAAACTGATACAGGACTTTGTGATATGGTGCAACTCAAACTACCTGCGTCTCAATATCACCAAGACCAAGGAAATGGTGGTGGACTTTAGGAGATCTAGGCCTCATATGGAGCCAGTGATCATTAATGGAGAATGTGTGGAGCAGAAGACCTACAAGTACCTACAAGACCTACAAGTATCTGGGAGTACAGTTAGACGAGAAGCTAGACTGGACTGCCAACACAGATGCCTTGTGCAGGAAGGCACAGAGTCGACTGTACTTCCTAAGAAGGTTGGCGTCATTCAATGTCTGTAGTGAAATGCTGAAGATGTTCTATAGGTCAGTTGTGGAGAGCGCCCTGTTCTTTGTGGTGGCGTGTTGGGGAGGAAGCATTAAGAAGAAGGACGCCTCACGTCTTAATAAGCTGATAAGGAAGGCGGGCTCTGTCGTGGGCAAAGTACTGGAGAGTTTAACATCGGTAGCAGAGCGAAGGGCGCTGAGTAGGCTACGGTCAATTATGGAAAACCCTGAACATCCTCTACATAGCACCATCCAGAGACAGAGAAGCAGTTTCAGTGACAGGTTGCTATCGATGCAATGCTCCTCAGACAGGATGAAGAGATCAATACTCCCCAATGCCATTCGGCTTTACAATTCAACCGCCAGGAGTAAGATATGTTAAAGTGCCGGGCTAAGACTCAATGTATTTAAGTAAACTACTTAAGAACTTTTTAAAAGCTATTATTAATGCTTTTTGAGAGAGTGATTTAGATGCATATCATATTTTTACTGAGTTAAGTATTGTATGTAATTAGTTTTGCTACAACAAGTGTATGGGACATTGGAAAAAAATGTAGAATTTCCCCATGGGGATGAATAAAGTATCTATCTATCTATCTATCTATCTATCTATCTATCTATCTATCTATCTATCTATCTATCTATCTATCTATCTATCTATCTATCTATCTATCTATCTATCTATCTATCTATCTATCTATCTATCTATCTATCTATCTATCTATCTATCTATCTATCTATCTATCTATCTATCTATCTATCTATATCGCTCTCTCTCTCTTATGGTTCAGTCCACAGTTACCGCTGTCGGTCTGTGACTGACGTCATAGCCATGCCTCCTCACGCCGGCGCTCTTAAAGAAACAGTCACAGTACGATCGCAGGCTCGTAACAGCCGCAACACAACTTCCCGACTTTTGAACTCAATGCTTCAACTAATAAAGACAACCATGTCATTTGCTTTCTTAACCACCCGATCAATCTGTGCAGTCTCTTTCAGGGAGCGATGAACTTGGAGTCTAAGATCCCTCTGATCATCAACACTGTTCAGGGTTTTGCATTTAACAGTGTACTGTCGCATACATTCGACCTACCGAGCTGCCAAGATGATCATCACTAATCAAATCTCACTGAGATTTCTCAGGTCCTGTTGAATTTATTGCCAAGTGCACAAGTACGGGAAGGTACAGGGACAGAGAAACACTGACTTGTGGCAGCATCACAGGCAAGTACATTCAGATAACACACGGAACATAAATTATACGATTCTCTGTCAGTAACAATCTGTAAATATGTTTTATGTCATTAACAATATATAAAATACATTGTGTCATGATCAATATTGAAATGTGCATTTTGTGTCAATAACAGTCTTGGAAATGTTGAATTTGGTCCCTGTCTCCATTCCTCCTGTAATCCACAACCAGCTCCTTTGTTTTTGTCACAATGAGGGAGAGGTTGTTTTCTTGACACAATAGTGTCGGGGTGATGACTTCTTCTCTGTAGGCTGCCTCTTTATTTGGGATCCGGCGGATCAATGCAGTGCCGTCAGCAAATCTAATTAGCAGATTAGAACCCGCCACTGCAGCCCCACAGTGCACTATGTACTGATTGCAAAGCTACGGAATTGCATGTGAATAGCCTCCCCTCCCCCAACTCCACTCTTTCTGCCTCACCAGCAGACTGGGACATCTCACATCTCGCTGCCTCCGCCAGGACATTAAACTGTGAACAACTGTGGTCAGGGACTGATCTCTGGGGTACTCCAAACGCTACCTCCTTCCAGTCTGAAAACGACCCACTCATCCAGCCACACACTACCGGCAGTTTATCATCTCCAACGAAAAAGCCTAATCACCTACTCCTGAGGTTCAATACCATTGCTGACTCTGAGTTTACCACCGTCAAATGCCAGGAGGGACATAATAATCAGAAAGTCTCTAGTCACAGCCGTGTAAATAAAATGTGATCTCAGTAGGTGTGTGGCGCATGCTCAGAATGCGAAGGAGACAGACAAACTGAGCCAAGTCACAGACTGATGAAGGGGAGGAATGATCCATTTTGATATAGAGAAGGAAGCAGAGAGTTTGATATTGTGCCTGATGCCGGAACTTTAGCCAGTTAGAAGATGAAGTCTTGTTCCTCCCACTTGTTTTGAGCTGTAACAGAGTTTTTATCCGAAGGCACCAAGGAGACTAAAGTTATCTGAGTTGAAATGTTGTCCTTCTCCCACTGACGTAGTTTGTAAACATTTAACAGTGTAGAAAATTCAAAAGATTTGTGTATGGGAATCACAGACACAACAGCACGTTAGTTCTGCTGTATCTGTCAGTTCACCAGCGCTTGAATGCGGCCAATGCTTGAATGTGGAGGCGGACATGCTGGAGAAGACAGCGCCCCACTCGCTACAAGGAGAGCCCGAACACGTGACCATGTCCGCGATCTGTTTGGATACATCGCCATGACGTTGATAGCACTGTGACGTCATTCACTGGCTCTCATTTTGGAAGGGATTCAGTCGGCCATCGCAGATACACCGACAGCTTCGCTCTGGGAGGCGGCCGTTCACCTGCTCTGTCTGTGTGAAGAGACTCATTCGGTTAACCCACCATGTGATGCTCCGGTGAGTTCACAATAAATAGAGGCCACATTTCTGTCCGGAGTGAGCAAAGAGTTTTACTCAATCATCCCAGCTGCTGCAACACCAGCAACTTCACATCAGGGAGGAAGTTCAAATCAGCTCCAGTTTAAATGTTTAACCATCACGGTGACTGAAGGCAGCTGCAGGTTCATGAGGGACTGTTACTGTCAGATTCTGCAGTTCTTGCGGCTGCTTATCGCACCCAGGACTGAACCCTGGTCACTGAGCATTGGAGGAGTCTGTTCTGCTGACGTTAGCCTTAAACTGGACTGGTGTTTAATATTGTGTATCTGTGAAAGGTAAATCAGTTCTGTATCAAATCCCGTGTGTCAGGTACTTACTGTCTCTATCACACTCACTATGTGCACTAGAGAGGCCACTCGGCCCATCTGGTTTCTGCCCATGTTTCTGTTCCGTATCAGTTTATGAAAATCTATCCCTGCCGTTCCCCTCTCACTCTCCCTGAGATGACAGGTTGCAAATAGTCACCACTCCGTGGGATAGGAGATTTACCTTGAATTCCATAGAATCACAGAAATCTTCAGCACATTACAGACCCTTTGGCCCACAATGTTGTGCCGACCATGTAACCTACTCTAGAAACTGTCTAGAATTACCCTACCGCATCGCCCTCTATTTTCCTAAGCTCCATGTACCTATCTAAGAGTCTCTTAAAAGACCGTATTTTATCCGCCTCTACCACCGTCGCTGGCAGTGCATTCCACACACCCACCACTCTTTGCTTAAAAAACTGAGCTCTGACATCTCCTCTGCACCTACTTCCAAGCAGCTTAAACCTATTCCCCCTCGTGTTAGCCGTTTCAGCCCTGGGGAAAAGCCTCTGGCTATCCACACGACCAATGCCTCTCATCATCTTATACACCTGCATGAATTTCCTGCATGATTTTCTCCAGGCTGAATAAGACGATGAGCTCACTGTGGTTGTGACGTTCTTCAGGGCTCCGGACGAAGATGGTTAAACTCCTTCTTCTCCGCTCTTTTCAATGTTTTAGGTCACTCTCACAAATTTCAAAGGTCTTCACTTCGAACTGCTGGGTTGTTACAATGCACCTCTGAAGTCTGACAGCAGACTAGCGAGTGAATCTTCGATGGAGCAGAGTCAGAAACCAAGTTGCCAGTCAGGGATTTGGGGTTCCAGAAAGAGATGGGGCCTGGTGTTTACAAGGAGGAGGAAGAAGAGAAACCGAACCTGCAGGATGTGGCTACAAATGAAAGATCAGACACATTTGGAAACTGGTTGATTGGAAAAAAAAGGTGATTAATTTCTGCAAAATACTGGAGGAGATCAACAGATCAGGCAGCAATTATGGAGAGGAATAAATAGAGAACGTTTAGACCGAGCCCCTTCAGCATGCCTGTACTGTGTACTCCGCTGCTTAGTTGCTACCTGAACTGCACAGTTCCTCCAGCATTGTGTGTGTGTGTTTGTGTGTGTGTGTGTGTGTGTGTGTGTGTGTGTGTGTGTGTGTGTGTGTATTTCTAGCAACTGCAGAATCTCTTGTGTTTTATATCTGCCTTTGCAAGAGGCATCAAATAAATGGAATGCCTGTTGATATTGAGTATATTGGTTTTTGGAGCCGCTTTCTACGTTAAAACAGCTACACAGTAAAAACCCTGCGGTGTGGACATGAAACCGTTGCTAGCAGGAATGTTTAATGGCAGCTTGATTACCCATAAACCCCTGGGTTTAAAATTTCGCTGCCTCTGAAGCAACGATCAAATGCGCATGCATCAAGGTCGATGACGTCGCCGAATAGCACGCATGCGCGCCGTACACAAAGGACCTCAGGAGGATCGGGAAAGGTAAGAATGATTTTCCGGGCTGCTATTTTAAACACCGACTGAGGGACATTTGCTGTGAACTCTGGACATCATAGTCCGCAATCCTGGGACAGTCCTGCTCTCTTCCCTCTCTCTCAGCCCCACGATCCGTACGCGGGCCCCGGGGAGCTTCCGGCTGATGAGGGAATGGGAACCGATGGATCTCTCGGACAGAGCTGAGCTCCAGCTATCTAAATGCAAGGATTAGGAACTCGGAGAAAGGGAAGAAACATCTTTTACATCACCAGTTGAGAAAATCACCTTTGTTCTTTCTCCAATCGTAAACAAGAGAAAATCTGCAGATGTTTGAAATCCAAGCAACACACACAAAATGCCGGAGGAACTCAGCATTAGTACTCTTTTCCATAGATGCTGCCTGGCCTGCTGAGTTCCTCCAGCATTTTGTGTGTGTTGCTTGAGCTACCTCCTCTCGGTCTGCACTTTTCTACCGGGGAGAACATGTTTTGTCCCATTCTCTCTGGGTACATAACGATATCAAGCACCTTTGTCCTGGGCAACAAATAGCTTTCACATCACAAATGTGCCAGACTCCAATGAGACAGAAAGACTACTGCCCTTCTCTTTATGTTCATTGGCATTGCCATCACTGAGTTCAACACCATCTGTCACTTGGGGGAGGGTTCAGGGGATATATTTATGTACAATACAGAAACTGGTGTTACAGTATTGTTGTGATGCAAAAGTTGTTGGAGAATTTACAAGTGTGAAGAAGTGGAGTGATATTTGGAAATCTGACTTTTTAAAGTATCATTTAGCAAGCAAATCACATATGGATGATGTACAAAAGCTCCAGTGAAAAAATCCTTCATAGCCCACTACAGGCCTGCTGCATAGTTTATGTGAGAGTGCAGATGAACTCGATCAAACCCAGAGGAGATCAAAGTTCTTATCAATTGTGATTTGCTAGCTGTTAAAAGAAATACCTCCCTATTTAAAATTCAGTGTGCTCATGTTGTTGTCAGTGGGTAAAAATTGCACAGCACAAGGTGTTTTGGCACACCGGTCATTACAAAGTAGGTGGGACATTGCTGGGAAGGTGGGGAGACCTCCAGTGCCCCTGATACCCTCACCTACAAGATATGCATCCAGCTGCAGCCTGTAACCCTGCACTTTAAGGAGCTGGAAATGGATGAATTCTGGATCATCTGGGAGTCAGAGGGGGTGATAGATATGACATCAAGAGAGGTGAGTTACACCCAAGGTGCAGGACACATTAAACTAGGTGAGAGTCAGGTAGGGGAATGAGGTTAAATATCCATCGCAGAGTACTCTTGAGGCCATCTCGTACGACAACAGGTAGACCACTTTAGAAACTGTTGGGGGGATTACCTGGCAGAGGAATGTCAAATGGTTGATAGGGGATTTGTTAGTTTGGGGATTAAAATTAGCAGAGATCTAATATCCTGGTGGTAAGGCTTGCTGTTGCTAGTGTGTGGTGGGGAGGGTGTGTCGTGAAACTAAATTTGCAGGGGGGAATTGGAGTCAGAATGCCAGAACAGATAGTGAAGTGGGTGAAATGAATTGACTTATATCATTCATATACATGAGGAGCAGAAATCTTCATATTACTTCTTCATCAAAATGTGCAATGTGTAATTTATAATAAATGGTTTGTACATAGGACAGTGGTTATAACAGAAACACAATTGTATCAGCATAAATTAATCAGTCTGTTGCCCTGGTGGAAGAAGCCGTCCAGGAGCCTGTTCGTCCAGCTTTTATGCTGCGGTACCATTTCCTGGAAGGTAGCACCTGGAACAGTTTGTGGTTGGGTTGACTTGGGTCCACAATAATCCTTTGGGACTTTTTACGCACCTGTCTCTGTAAATGTCCTGAACAATGGGAAGCTCACAACTACAGATACGTCGGGCTGTCCGCACCACTCTCTGCAGAGTCCTACGATTGAGGGAGGTACAGTTCCCATATCAGGCAGTGATGCAGCCAGTCAGAATGCTCTCAATTGTGCCCCTGTGACAGACGTTGTTCAGAGCTCAGATAGAGTCAGCAGACAAAAGGTTGAACGTGGTGCAATGACTGTGCTGAGTTGTGTCTATCACAATGCACGAAGCATCGTAGGAAATCCAGATGAGATCAGGACAGGGAATTGTGATATTGTAGCCATTATTGGGACTTTGTTGCTCCCAACACTCTGAGAGATTTAGAGAAACAAACTTTGTAGAGGTCGCAGACTATGCTAAGAAACAACGGTTGATATAGTAAGCGATTTTAACTTTTTATATATTGAGTGGAACTCCCATACTGTAAAAGGACTAAATGGGGTAGAGTTTGTCAAATGTGCCCTTAATCAGGACGTAGTATTCCCAACATAGAGGTGTGCAATAAGCTGTTAGGAAATGATCCAGCATTAGTGATAGAAATTAGTGTATGGGAACACTTTGTATCTAGCGATTGTAATGACATTAGGTTCCAAGTAAATATGGAAAAGGAGAGGGCTGGACCATGGGTTGAGATTCTAAATTGGAGAAAGGTCAATTTTGATGGTATCAGAAAGATCTAACAAGTGTGGATTGGGACTGGCAGTTTTTCTAGCAAAGGAGTACTTGTAAGTGTGAGTTCTTCGGAAGTGAGGGTGTAGAGTTTGTATGTGCCTGCCAGAATACAAGTTGTAAGGTAACTGGTACAGGGAAACTTGGGTTTCAAGAGATATTGAGAGCTCGGATATTTTGTTCCTCTAAATGTCTCAGACTGCTGGGTGCTACCAAGACTCATTAATGACTGACTCATTAATCATCAGTCCAAGCCCTGAGCTTATCTGACTTTTTGTTTAGTCATCTTCTGTTGGTTCCTAAAAGCTTCCCAGTAGTTTTTTGTTCTTTTGTCTGTCCTCTCTTTGGCTTTTATGTTGGCTTTGGCTTCTCATTTCAGCCACGGTTGTGTCCTCCTGCCTTTCCAATGCTTCCACTTCTTTGGGATGTATCTGTCACTCAGCTCCGGAATTACTCCCAGAAACTCCAGCCATTGCTGCTCCATTGTCACTCCTACCTTTTCCCTTCCAAACACGTTTGGCCAGCTTCTCTGTTACAGAAACATGGAGAAGTTCAGTACAGAAACAAACTATTTGGCCCTTCTAGTCAATGCCAAAAAAAAATGTAAGCTGTCTAATGCAACTACCTGCACTGGGACCATCGCCCTCCATACCCATACCATCCAGGTACCTATCAAACTTCCCTTAATTGAGAAATTGAGTTCATATTCAGCACTTGTGCTGGCATCTCATTCCACACTCTCACGACCATTTCTGTAAAGAGCTTTTCCAACTGTTCCTGTTAAATTTTCACCATCCCCACTTACCCATGACCTCTGCTTGACATCCTACCCAACCTCAGTGGAAAAAGCTGCTTGCATTTACCCTATCTATACCCTCAATTTTGTAGACTTCTAACAAATCCTCAAAGCAATGTTTAATTTCCTTGTTTATGTTTAGAGCCTTTTTTAGGTTTATGAAATGATGAGGGATGTTGATCGTGTGGATAGCCAGATGTTTGTTACATTGGCCTTTATAAATCAAAGTATAGAGTATAAGAGTTGGAATGTAATGGTGAAGTTGTATTAGACATTGGTAAGACTGAATTTGGAGTATTCTGTGCAGTTTTGGTCACCTAATTACAGGAAGGATATTAATAAGTTTGAAAGAGTGCAGAGAAGGTTTACAAGGATGTTGCTGGGACTTGAGAAACTGAGTTACAGAGAAAGGTTGAATGGGTTAGGACTTTATTCCTTGGAATGTAGGAGAATGAGGGGTGATTTGATAGAGGTGTATAAAATTATGATGGGTATAGATAGAGTGAACGCAAGCAGGCTTTTTCCACTGAGGCCAGGGGAGAAAAAAAACAGAGGTCATGGGTTAAGGGTGAAGAGAGAAAAGTTTAAAGGGAATATTAGGGGGTGCTTCTTCACTCAGAGAGTGGTGGGAGTGTGGAATCAGCTGCCAGATGAAGTGGTGAATGCGGACTCACTTTTGACATTTAAGAAAAACTTGGACAGATATATGGATGAGAGGGGCTTGGAGGGATATGGCCCAGGTGCAGGTCAGTGGGACTAGGCAGAAAAATGGTTCTGCACAGCCATGAAGGGCCAAAAGGCCTGTTTCTGTGCTGTAATGTTCCATGGTTCTGTTGTTGAAATTTCCCAGAGAAGAAATGGCGAACATGAGGGGGCATCCAAGCTGCTTGGAAATAGATACTGAGGGGATTTTGGGGTAAGTTTTTTACACAGAGAGTGGTGGGTGCGTGAAATGCACTTCCAGATATTTGTGTGAGATTCCCATCTGCATGTTAACAAAGGCTATTTGCGTCAGAGTGTTCAGTTACTGTGGGGCCAGCAGCCCATGCAGCTCAGTGGTAACAGGGAATAATACCAATGGAGAGAGTCAAACTGAGCCAAGTCACAGATTGGAGATGGCAGAAATGCCCCATTCTTATAGAGACAGGAGGAGCATCAGAGAGTTTGATGGTCATTCCAGATACCAGCATTGTGCCCAGTTAGAAGATGATTTCTCTCTCCAACTTGGGATGAACTTCACTGTAACAGTGTGATGTCAGGTCACACCTTGACAACTCAAGTGATCTCATCTGAAATGTTGTCCTACACCCATTGATGGATTTTGTAAATCTTTTTTACAGGTTAAAAATGACAAGGAATTTGTCTACGGGAATCTCAAATACAACACGCCAGTTTTGCTGTCTTTGTCCAGATATTTAAGAAGTGCAGCAAGGGATTCACACGATCATCCTTCCTGCTGAGACAGTGGGGATGGATTCACTCTATCATCTAACTGACTGGCATGCCCCTCATTTTACATGGGAGTTCACCTGCTCAGACAGTGGGAATGGATTCACTCAGTCATTTCAACTGAAGGTACCTCAGCAAGTTCACACTGGGCAGAGGCTGGTCATCTGCTGAATTTGTGGGAAAGGATTCACTCGGTCATCTGACCTAATGGCTCACCAGCGAGTTCACACTAGGGAGAGGCCGTTCACCTGCTCAGACTGTGGGAAGGGATTCACTCGGTCATCTGACCTAATGGCTCACCAGAGAGTTCACACTGGGGAGAGGCCATTCATCTGCTCAGACTGTGGGAAGGGATTCATTTCCTCATCTAAACTGAAGATACATCAGAGAGTTCACACTGGAGAGAGGCCGTTCACCTGCTCAGATTGTGGGAAGGGATTCACTCAGTCATCCTACCTACTGGTACACCAGTCAGTTCACACTGGGGAAAGGCCGTTCACCTGCTCAGAGTGTGGGAAAGGATTTACTCAATCATCCACCCTAATGGCTCACCAGCGAGTTCATAGTGGGGAGCGGCTGTTCACCTGCTCGGACTGTGGGAGGGGGTTCACTCGGTCATATAAACTGAAGGTACATCAGCGAGTTCACACTGGAGAGAGGCCATTCACCTGCTCAGACTGTGGGAAGGGATTCACTCAGTCATGTCTACTGAAGTTACATCAGCGAGTTCACACTGGGGAGCGGCCGTTCACTTGCTCAGACTGTGGGAAGGGATTCACTTGCTCATCTCAACTGAAGGTACATCAGCGAGTTCATACTGGGGAGAGGCCGTTCACCTGCACAGTCTGTGGGAAGGGATTCACTTTGTCACCTCACCTACTGAGACACCAGTTAGTTCATACTGGGGAGTGGCCATTCACTTGCTCAGTTTGTGGGAAGGGATTCACTGAATCATCTTTCCTGCAGAGACACCAGTCAGTTCACACTGGGAAGTGGCGGTTCACCTGCTCAGACTGTGGGAAGGGATTCAATCGGTTATCTCACCTGCTGTCACACCAGTCAGCCCATACAGGGAAAGGGCCGTTCACCTGCTCAGTCTGTGGGAAGGGTTTCATTTCGTCATCTCAACTGAAGATACATCAGCGATTTCACACTGGGGAGAGGCCGTTCTCCTGCACAGACTGTGGGAAGGGATTCACTATGTCATCTCATCTGAAGGTACATCAGAGAGTTCACACTAGGGAGAGGCCATTCACCTGCTCAGACTGTGGGAAGGGATTCACTTCATCATCTCAACTGAAGGTACATCAGAGAGTTCACACTGGGGAGAGGCCGTTCACCTGCTCAGACTGTGGGAAGGGATTCACTCGGACATCTCAACTACAGAGACACCAGCGAGTTCACACTGGGTAGAGGCCGATTTCATGCTCAGACTTTGGGAAAAAATTCTCTCAGCCAAATCCACCAAATGTGTATCACTGTTGACACTGGGGAGATTCTGTTCACCTGCTGTGAATGTGGGAAGCGATTCACTCAGTGAATTAAACTTGCGTAACTCTCACTTCAGCTAGCAGCTTAAAATAAGGGGTGATAGACCCCAGCCTGGCTAAACTTAAGAAATCTCGTTTGGATGGATGTTGTGTGATGTGTCCTCTGCTACAAATCAGTACCCTGAAATAACAGTAAACAATATGTGATTAAACAGTTGAGCTTTGTAATTCTTACTTTGACCAGAGGGTTAGTAAAGAAAACAAATAAAAAAAAGGAAAAGGGCCCACTCTCTCCATTTGCATTTTCTCATCTCTCCCTGGCAAAAGACCATGAAAATCACTCTTCCAGACTCACAAGAAAGGACATTTCTGTCATTGGACAGCCCCACACTCCAAAACCCTGTTATCTCTAGTCATAGCCTAAACATTGCTGCTACTGAGGAACCATTACCTCAGCTGGGAAACATTACTGAGAGGTCGTTACATCAGCAGTGAAACCTTACACCATTTAGGACTTGTGACACACTACCGGGTTCACACTGGGGAGAAAGTTTCAATAAGCTGCATGCTGGATATTTGTTCATCACCGTTGCTGAATGCAATTTCGAGAGTGACTGTCGGTGCTGAACTCTGCAATTATTGCTGCTGCTCACCACACCCAGTTCTGCACCCTGGTCACTGGGCATGGGAGGAGTTTCATCTGCTGCACATTCACCTTTAATGGGACTGGAGTTTAATATTCTTGGTCTAAGACAAATAAATCAGTTCTATTTTCAACTCTGTCTCTGGTACTTACTGAATTTATAACACACCTAGTGTACAGTAGTGAGTCAACTCAAGCCAGCTGGACCCTGCCAGTGATTCAGTTCCACGACAGTCCTTTTAAATCCTCCCCTGTTGTTCATCTCTTGCTCTCCCTGGATGTTCACATTCACCCTGAACGTATGTCCAATGTCAGGGTGAGAGGGAGGACGGGGCAGAGAGGGAAGACAGTAAGGGGAGGGGGTGTTCGAGTGCAGAGAGGGAAACAGAGTGATGAGATTATACTTAATATCTTTCAGAAAAAAGTAATTGAACTTGCTGCAAACCTACTCTCCATATCCTGTACATTCTTAACCAAATTATTGATCCAGATGACAATAATGGTTGACGTCCAAAGTAAATGTTATTATCAGAGTACGTATATGTCACCACATACAACCCTGAGATTGTTTTTCCTACAGGAACACTTAGAAAATCTTTAGAATAATAACAGGATCAATGAAAGATCAAGTGGAGCATAGCATTCAACAAACTGTGCAAATGCAAATATAATTAAATATCAATGAATAATGAGAGCAATGTGGTGTAACCCTGGGGAACCTCACTAGGCCGGGGCCTCGAATCCAATAAACAGTCTCCCAGCATCACTCTCTGCTTCCTACCACCACTCTCTGCTTCCTACCATCAAGACAACTGTGCATCCAGTGAGCCAGCTCTCCCTTGATCCCGTGTGGTCTGACTTTCCACAGCAACTTACTGATGCCCATATCGGCCCCGATCCCGGGACAGAGGTGTCACCGATCAGAGGGCATGGATTTAAACAGAGGATGAAGAGGGTTAGAGGGATCTGAGGAGGAGATTTCTCACTCAGAGGGTAGTTGGAATCTGGAACACACTGCCCGAGGTGGTGGTGGAGGCAGGTCTCTTCACAACATTTACGAAGAGGATGAGGATTGAAACTGCCGAGATACAGTCGGCTATGAACCAAGTGCTGATAAATGGGACCAGTGTAGACAGTGAGTGGATGGTCAGAACAGGTATGGCCGGCCAAAGGCCTGTTTCCGTGCTGTGTGATCCACCACTCCGGACATGCTAAATTAATGATGCAAGGCATTGATTTCAAAACTCCACACCCCTCTCCAACCTGAAGTAAACCAGACTGCACCCCTTTGTCACCACTGGGAATATCTGTTTCTGTCAAGGTAACATACAAATTGATCACTTTTGCTAAACAACTGGCAATTGATGAAGTTTCTGTGTCTTCTTCCATTAATGTTGCCGCCTTACAGCAAAACTAACCCTCTCACTGTGTCAGAATCAGTGATTAAATCAGACTCCGAACACTGTGCTTTCATCCCTGCACGTTATAACTGGAACCATCTCACTGAGGGTCTGATGGAGACAAAACCATGTCTTCCCACAGCTGGTTCCACCTGTTGGTGTGTCCTCTTTCCTCCACCTCCAGGGAAGCTGCATCTCCACACAAACTCCTCACTTGAGACGACTGTCTGTACCCGTGACACAGGAAATCACATCACTGTCACTCTCCTGATACCGTGTCTGACCTGCTCACCTCCGGGTATCCTCCCTCAACAAGCCTCTTCCTCAGTCACCATCTGTGAGATTATTTAAAAATACAATCACTGTATAACCATCTATCAGACAGCTCCGGTACCCCTCCATCCCGGACGATGGTTTGCTGATTAAAACTCTCTCTCCTCAGCCCCTTCCCTATTCCATTCCCCTCGGCAAACTCCAGATATGCCAGCTGATCCGAACCCACTGTGAGGACATTTATATCTCAGAGGAGGATGTAGAAACCCGTGTTGTTCTCTGATACAGAGGTCATTGACACCACCACTCAGCCGGCCGGGCAGCATCTATCAGAGAGAAAAAACACACTCCCACCCCACCCCCCGCATAAAACAATGCAATCAGAGGTTTATGATCATTTTCAATATCAAAAGATTGCCCTGACACAAACTGATGAAATGCCTCACAAGGAAACAAAATGCTGAGCAATTCTTTTTCAATCTGGGCATAACGTGTTTCTGGATCAGATAATGAACGAGTTGCATGTGCCACTTGTAGCCATTCCTTATCATGAAATGATCATTTTCAACATCAATAGATTGCCCAGAGGGAATCGGAATGAAAATGTTTGGACACCAGGAAGTCCCGCTCGGAGCGGATAGTTCAAAGGTTAATTTATTATCAAAGCAGGTATCCGTAAACAATTCTTGAGCTTTTTTTCTTCTCCGGAAAACCACGAAACAAAGAAAGAGCATGAAAGTCGTTCAGAGAGAAAAATCAAACTCCCACCTCAACCTCCGCATCAAAAAATAGCATCCCGATCATCAAACCCCCAAAACCCACCCCTCCCGCACAAAAGGGAACAATATCGTCGACCGCCACCCCCCCCCCCCCCCAAAAACAACCCTACCCCGCACAACTGCGGTGGAGCCGGTGTCACCAGTGTAGAGGCGGCCGCATCGGGAACAGCGGACACAACGGACGACCCCGGAAGTTTCACAGTTGAAGTGTCGCCTCAGCTGGAAGGATGTTTGGACAACGGAGAGAGTTCGACCGTCCAGCCCTTTCACTGTGACACCCCGAGCTCCACATCAAATCCGTCCAAACGAATCTGGGTGAACTTTAATGACCAATAAATATAAATCCTCTCAGCGATCAGCTGTCTGAGTGATTCCCTGACTCTGAGAGGCAGGGGTATCTATGGTCCACACTGTCAGGGTGTTGAGTTTACAGGGAGACAAAGACTGCAAGGACGAGAGGTTTTCTGTTGACTAATACACTGTGTGTGGACCCCGCTGGCAATTCTGGTGTTGTGACCCGAATCGAGTCAAACACCACGCTGCCCACTCCACCAACAACACGGCACAGCCGGACACATAACAGGGGACTTTACATCTCACAGCACTGGATTCAGTGATGAAACCCGTGATTAATGTTGTTGTCCCACCGAAAAATCCATTAAAGTGCTTTTAAATACGAGCGCTCCCCACAGGTGACGTCACACAGCTCCCCCCCACTCGCCTGATGTCACACACGGGCTCCCCACACCGGGATCTGCCCTGACGGGCGCGGTGTCTTACGTCACCGACGTGCTGCTGTGCTCGAGCTTTATCGGTTTAACGGCTGGGCTAATAATCAAGTGTTTATAAACATCGACTGATTTAACTGAAACCCGCACATTTCCTGTGTGGGTCTGAATTGTGTGTCGGGATGGGATGGGAATCGAAATTATAACCCTGAGAACTCTGTGACCTGGGGGTGGCTGAAAAGGGATCGGCGAAGATATGGAGGGAAAAACTAAATACGTGTCTGGTGTAAATATGGAAATAATATAGGGAAATAATGAAATAATTTGGGAAATGCGGCGGTGGGTCGGGCAATATGTGAAGGGGGAGGAACAGTCACCTAGTCACGTGATCCTGTTTTACCGCGGATCTTTAGCATTTTCCGAGGCTCCGCCCAACGCCCGTGACGCAATAAACAGATTGCGCATGCTCACATTCCCGGGAAAGGCAGTGTTGTTTTTTCGTTCTTTGTGAAAGCGGGACGGCGGTGAGATCGGGATCGGGAGGGGTTTCTCGCCCCCTTGGATGGGGAGCCGGAGACGGATTATTCTCTGCGGGGCAGCAGCAACAATTTCCCTTCGGTGAGTATTGAAGCCGGTCCCGAGCGGGGAGGTCTGACGTTGGGTGGTGAGTTAACTTTCCCGAATTCAAACAAGATCAAGCCTGCAGATGTTGGAAATGCGAGCAACGCGCACAAAATGCTGGAGGAACTCAGCAGGCCGGGCAGAATCTAGGGGAAGAATACAGTCGACATTACCGGCCGAAACCCTTCGGCAGGACTGAAGAATAAAAGGTGGGGGTGGGGAGGGAGAGAGAAACACAAGGTGATCGGTGAAACGTGAAGGGGGAGGGGATGAACTTTCCCGGACTGGCGGCCTCGCCTCGCTTCCTTCACAGAATCTGCCGGGGTCGTTCCGGGTTGTGAGACCTTCACACCGAACCGTCTGAGATGAGCCGCCGCTCAGCCCCTGTTGTTCTGGTCCTATTAGCAGGATGAAGTAAAACATGTTTCTATCTTGTTACTGACAGAGAATTGTATAATTTGTGTTCCGTGTGTTATCTGAATATACTTGCCTGTGATGCTGCCACAAGTCAGTGTTTCTCTGTACCTGTACCTTCCCGTACTTGTGCACTTGGCAATAAATTCAACAGGTCCTGCGAAAAGTCAGTGAGATTTGATTAGTGATGATCACCTTGGCAGCTCGGTAGGTCGAATGTATGAGACAGTACACTGTTAAATGCAAAACCCTGAACAGTGTCGATGATCAGAGGGATCTTGGAGTCCGAGATCATCGCTCCCTGAAAGAGACTGCACAGATTGATCGGGTGGTTAAGAAGGCAAATGGCGTGGTTGTCTTTATCATTGAGTTCAAAAGTTGGGAAGTTATGTTGCAGCTTTATAAGATTAATTAGGCCACATCTGGAGTGTTTTATACAGTTGTGGTCGCTCTCATTCTCTGAAGGATATCGGGGCTTTGGAGAGGGCGCAGAAGAGGTTTACCAGGATATTGCTTGGAATAGAGGGCCTGAGCTATAACGGGAGGTTGGTCAATCTTATGTTGTTTTCTCTGGAGCCGTGCCGGCTGGGGTGAGACTGAATAGACGTTTATAAGATTACCAAAGGATTAGAAGCAGTGTCTCAGAAAGGCAGCGTCCATTATTAAGGAACTCCAGCACCCAGGGCATGCCCTTTTCTCAATGTTACCATCAAAGAGGGAGATATAGAAGCCTGAAGGCACACACTTAGTGACACAGAAACAGTTTCTTTCCCTCTGCCTTCTGATTGCCGAATAGACATTGAACCCTTGAACACGACCTCACTTTTTAAATATATAGTATTTCTGCTTTTTGCATGATTTTTAATTTATTCATAGAATAATAGAAAACCTACAGCCCAGTATAGTCCCTTCAGCCCACAAAGTTGTGCTGACATGTTCCTGCCTTAGAAATTACAATGGTTACCCATTGCCCTCTATTTTTCTAAGCTAGTTTTTCTCTATTTTCCTCCGGTGCCGCCAGGTACCTATCCAAAAATCTCTGAAAAGAGCCTATCATGCCCGCCTCCATAAACATTGCCAGCAGCCCATTACACCACTCTCCACCTCTCTCTGACTAAAAAAACTCACCCCTGATATCTCCTCTGTACCTACTCCCCAGCACCTTAAACCTGTGTCCTCTTGTAGTTACCAATTCAGCCCTGGGAAAAAGCCTCTGACTACCCACATGATCAATGCCTCTCATAATCTTATATACCTCTATCAGGTCACGTCTCATCCTCTGTCGCTCTGAGGAGAAATAGCCGAGTTCACTCAACCTATTCTCATAAGGCCTGCTCCCCAATCCAGGCAACATCCTTGTAACTCTCCTCTGCACCCTTTCTAAGATTTCCACATTCTTCCTGTAGTGAGGTGACCAGAATTGAGCACAGTGGAGTGTGACCAGGGTCCTATATAGCTGCAACAAAAACTCTCGGCTCCTAAACTCAATCACACAATTAATAAAGGTCAATGCACCGTAGACCAGAGTCAACCTGCATATCAGACTTGAGTGTCCTATGGACTCGGATCCCAAGATCCCTCTGATCCTCCGCACTGTGAAGAGTCTTCCCATTAATGCGATATTCTGCCATCATGTTTGACCTAACAAATTGAACAACTTCAAACTTATCCGGGTTGAACTCCATTTGGGACTTCTCAGCCCAGTTTTGCATCCTTTCAGTGTCCCACTGTGACTTCTGACAGCTCCCCACACTATCCACAACACTCCCAACATTTGTGTCATCAGCAAATTTACTAACACATCCCTTCACTTCTTCATCAAGGTCATTTATAAAAATCACGACGATCAATGGTCCCAGATATACGTATACTGTAATTTTTTATTATTTTGGTTTTTTTTTCTTCTATATCATGTATTACATTGAAATGCTGCTGCAAAGTTAACAAATTTTACACCACATGCTGGTGATAATAAACCTGTTGGATAGACGATACATTTTTCCTGGGGATTGAAATGTCTAATACACTTAAGATGAGACCAGATGTAAGCGACAAGTTTGTCTCTTTCCACAGAGTGGTGGGTAGCTGGACCCTCTGCCTGGGGTGGGAGACCCCACCAGTCACGTGATCCTGTTTGCCCCTCCCATTTATCTGCAGATGTAACAATCTCTTCACACATGCTCACTGTCTCCGGGTGGATGGTGTTTTCCTTTCTGCTCAGTCTTCAATGTTTAATGTTCAGTGAGTTTTGTTCATAGTAACATTTAATAGAAATGTTTGGTTCTCCTTTTTATTGCTAATCGGCTTCATTGTCTTTCATGTTAAAGTTAGACATGTGGTGAGAGATTTATTGGAAGAAAAACCCCAAATGGAAGCAAACCATGACTGAAGACGAGGGAACAGCAACAAGTGAACCAGCCCGAGGATTGAGAGCACCAACTGGAGAGGACCCATCTGACTCAGAGATTCCAGTGATTTAGTCAGGAGAAAGTTTGGTGAGTCTCATTTACTCAAACACTGGTCCTTTAGACATTACATACCTGCACAAAGGAAGGTAGGAAATAGTTGGAGTGAAACTGAATGTGCCCAGAAGTAACAGTTATGCCTCTGCCAGACCCATTTACAATCACTCCAGGTCTGGTAATGTGCTTCCAGCAGCCCAGCCCTTTGAAATCACTCCCATTCCCTCACAGTGGTTACTCAGTTCAAGATCTTGCATCTCCTGAAGTAGCTTTTGGTCAGTTCTGAGTGGGGAGAGGGAAAGAGAGGGGAGGGTTTATACTGACTGTCTTTCAAAAAGAGTAATTGTTTGAACTTGCTGCAAACTCTCTACCCATACCCTGTACTTTCTCACTAAATTATTGACATAGAAGACAAGTAGCAATGGGTGTAACCCCAGGGAATGTCACTAAGCACGGGACTCGAGTCCAAGAAACAGGCAGTCACCATAACACTCTGCCTCCTACCAATCATCTGTTTGCAGGCCCTGGGGCTCTGTAACGAACTAAATGTTAACAGGAAGATTAGTCAGTAATTAAGATGACGAAGGAATTGTGGCCTCCTGAAAGGACATGCGAGCTGAGCTGTCTGATTCATTGGACCAGATCCACCCTCGCTGACAACGTAATTTACCCCTTGCCCATCCACCCAGGTCATGTTACTTCCGATAACCCACAGTACCCCAACCACCCTCCGTCCCCCCAGTGGCCCCACACCCTTCTGACCATTCACCCCACACCGACACATAGACAGGCCCCCTTCACCCACGTCCACCCTCCCAGCTTGGGGAATCAGAGCAAACTGATCCCGCAATCCTAACTCAGTGCAAAACTAAAACCAGGGATGCAAGACTGGAGAGCCCGGAGCCTCCAGCTGTCCGGCTCGGTCCCGACCCTTTCCCACTGCCACCGGCCATCGATTTACACAAACCCGAGATTAACACCTTCCTCACCACCACCTGAACAGGAGAAATACCCGCATCAGCTGGGGTTGGCATTGCACTGCGATTTGCAGTAGGTCCCTGTATGCTGTGAAGATCCCCCCGTCAGATATGTAGACCAGAACCATACGTGTTAAGACTCCCCACTGTCGGATATGTAGACCAGAACCGTATGCGTTGACTCTCCGCTGTCAGATATGGAGACCAGAACCGTACGCATTAAGACTCCCCGCTGTCGGATATGGAGACCAGAACCGTACGCGTTAAGACTCCCCGCTGTTGGATATGTAGACCAGAACCGTATGCGTTGACTCCCCGCTGTCAGATATGGAGACCAGAACCGTACATGTTAAGACTCCCCGCTGTCGGATATGGAGACCAGAACCGTACGCGTTAAGACTCCCCGCTGTCGGATATGGAGACCAGAACCGTACGCGTTAAGACTCCCCGCCGTCGGATATGGAGACCAGAACCGTACGCGTTAAGACTCCCCGCCGTCGGATATGGAGACCAGAACCGTACGCGTTAAGACTCCCCGCCGTCGGATATGGAGACCAGAACCGTACGCGTTAAGACTCCCCGCCGTCGGATATGGAGACCAGAACCGTACGCGTTAAGACTCCCCGCCGTCGGATATGGAGACCAGAACCGTACGCGTTAAGACTCCCCGCCGTCGGATATGGAGACCAGAACCGTACGCGTTAAGACTCCCCGCCGTCGGATATGGAGACCAGAACCGTACGCGTTAAGACTCCCCGCCGTCGGATATGGAGACCAGAACCGTACGCGTTAAGACTCCCCGCCGTCGGATATGGAGACCAGAACCGTACGCGTTAAGATTCCCCGCCGTCGGATATGGAGACCAGAACCGTACGCGTTAAGACTCCCCGCCGTCGGATATGGAGACCAGAACCGTACGCGTTAAGACTCCCCGCCGTCGGATATGGAGACCAGAACCGTACGCGTTAAGACTCCCCACTGTCGGATATAAATCTCAGGGCATGGAATGTGATTAATGACCCTACAACAGGGGACTGAATAAATAGTTAGTCTAACAATTCTAATCAGACACACCATCTTCTCACCTTTCTCCCTCATCCCTGGCTACTTACCCCGTGTCCCTCACCACTCCCTCCTCACAGTCCCTCTTCCTCATAGGGCCCTCTACTCCAGCCCTCCCTTCTTGCTCCCTCTCTCCCTCACTGTCTTGCCTCTCCCATACCTCTTCCTTATCATCGCCCCTCTCAATCATCCTTGCTTCCTCACCACCTCTCACCCTCTCCCTTCCCTCTTCCCTATCCCTCTCAGTTATGCTGCTACTCAACCAGCCTCCCACTCTCTTTCGCCCCTTTCCTCACACTCTCCTTTTTCACCTCTCTCTACTCCTCTATTAGCAAATAGTACTCCTCTCTTGTGTCTCTCTTCACCTACTCACTCTCTCATGCCTCTCTCTTCATTTCTCTCACACTCTCTCCCCTTCTATCCACTCTGTTTCTCTTCCTTTTCCATTCTCTCTCCCATCCCACAATCCCTGTCCCTACCCCTATCATCCGCCACCTCACTCTCAATCTCAGTCACCCTCTGCCTTCTCATCTCCATCTCCTCCGCTCTCACGCACCCTCTCACCTCAATCAAACTTTTCTCTCTCACTCAGTCACCTCCACCACTCTGTAACCTCCTCCATTTCCAGCTTTCTCTCTCTCTATCTCTCTCCCTACATTCCACCACCCCCACTCTCCCAAACACTCTCACTGCTGGCTCCCGTATCCCACACTGTTGGACCCTCTTTCTCACCCTCTAAATCTACCAGTCACCACTCACATTCTCCCTCTTCACTCTCTGTCAGTCCTCCTCCTCCTCCCCCTCTCTCCCATCACACCCCGTGCTCTCCACCTCATCCCGTACAGTGGTATGCAAACGGCTGGGCACCACTGGTCAAACTTCCTGTTACTGTGAATAGTTAAGTGAGTAGAGGGTGAACTGGTCTCCAAAAGTCATAAAGTTAAAGATGAAACATTCTTCAACATTTTAAGCAATTTAGTGTATTATTTCTGTTTTGTACAATTTTCGAGTGAGAAAAAGGAAAGGAGCACCATGGAAAAGTTTGGCCACCCCAAGAGATTTGAGCTCTCAGATAACTTTTACCAAGGTCTCAGGCCTGAGTTAGCTTGTTAGGGCTATGGCTTGTTCACAGTCATCGTTAGGACAGGCCAGGTTATGCAAATCGCAAAGCTTCATAAATACCCTGACCCCTCAAACCTTGTCCCAACCATCAGCAGCCATGGGCTCCTCTAAGCAGCTGCCTGGCACTCTGAAATTTAAAATAATTGATGCTCACAACGCAGGAGAAGGCTATAAGAAGATAGCAAAGCATTTTCAGGTAGCCGTTAACTCAGTTCGCAATGTAATTAAGAAATGGCAGTTAACAGGAACGGTGGAGATCAAGTTGATGTCTGGAAGACCAAGAAAATTTTATGAGAGAACTACTCATTGGATTGCTAGAAAGGGAAATCAAAACCCCTGTTTGATGTAAAAAAACATTCAGGAAGATGTAGCAGACTCTGGGGTGGTGGTGCGCTGTTCTACTCTGCAGCAACACCTGCACAAATATGACCTTCATGTAAGAGTCATCAGAAGAAAACCTTTCCTGCATCCTCACCGCAAAATTCAGCGTCAGAGGTTTTTCTGACATTGAGGGAGAGGTTGTTTTCTTGACACCAGACAGATGTTGTTCAGACCTCAGATACAGTCAGCAATCAAATGCTTGAACATGGTGTGGTGGATGTGTTGAGCTGTGGAAATCACGATGCAAGAAGCATTGTAGGAAAGCCAGATGAGCCCAGGGCATGGAATTATGATATCATAGGCATTACTGGGAATTGGTTGCACCCAACAGTCTGAGGGATTTAGAGGAACCAATTTGTAGAGAGTTCATAGACTATACCAAGTAACAAAAGTTGATATTGTAAGTGATTTTAACTTTCCGTATATTGACTGGGACTCCCATACTGTAAAAGGACTAGATGGGGTAGAGTTTGTCAAATGAGCCTTAATCAGTACGTAAAACATCCGGCGTAGAAGTGTGCAATAAGCTGTTGGGAAACGATCCAGGGCTGGTGACAGAAATTAGTGTATGGGAACACTTTGTGTCTAGTGATCATAATGCCATGAGATTCCAAGTAAGTACAGAAAAACAGAGGCCTGGACCTCTCTTGAGATTCTAAATTGGAGAAAGATCAATTTTTATGGTATTTTCAAGGATTTGACAAGTGTGGATTGGGACTGGCTGTTTTCTGGCAAAGGAGTATTTGGTGAGAGGGAGTTCTTCAGAAGTGAAATTCTGAGGGTGTAGAGGTTGTACGTGCCTACCAAAATAAAAGTTGAAAGGTAACTGGTGCAGGGAACATCTGTTTTCAACAGGTATTGAGGCCCCAGAAATTTTGTTCCTCAAAATTCCTCAGGCTGTTGGGTGCTACCAAGACACATTAATGACTACAATATCATATTTCCACACCCTGAGCTCATCTGACTTTCTTTAGTTGTCTTTTGTTGGTTTCTGAAAGCTTCCCAATGTTTTTAGCTCTTTTGTTTGCCCTCTCTTTGGCTTTTATGTTGAGTTTGGCTTCTCATTTCAGCCATGGTTGTGTCCTCCTGCCTTTCCATTACTTCCACTTCTTTGGGATGTATCGATCACTCAGCTCCCGAGTTGCTCCCAGAAACTCCAGCCATTGCTGCTCTGTTGTCACTCCTACCAGATTCCCCTTCCAGTCAGGTTTGGCCAGCTTCTCTGTCACAGAATCATGGAGAAGGTCAGAACAGAAACATGCCCACTCTGGACGATCAGAATGGTAATCTATACGGGAGACAAAATAGATGGGGGAGGTTTTAAATAGTAGTTTTGCATCTGTATTTACTCAGGAGATGGACACAGAGTCTGTAGAGGTGAGGCAAAGCAGCATCAACTTCATGTACCCTGTACACGTTACAGAGGTGGAGGTGTTTGCTGTCTTTTGGCAAATTAGCATGGATCAATCTCCAGGGCCTGACAAGTTGTTCCCTAGGACACTGCGGAAGACAAGTGCAGAAATTGTCGGGGCACAAGCAGAGATATTCAAATCTTCCTTAGTGACAGGTGAGGTACTGGAGGATTGGAGGACAGAAAATGTTGTTCCGCTGTTCGAGAAGGGCTGTAAGGATAAACAAGAAAATTCTATGTTGGTGAGCTTGACATCAGTAGTGGGAAAGTTATTAGAACATATGTGCAGGATCCGGATATGTAAGCATTTGGATCGATGTGGTCTGACTAAGGATAGACAGCATGGCTTTGTGCATGGTAGGTCATGTCTAACCAATCTTACAGAGTCTCTCGAGGAAGTTATCAGGAAAGTGGTTGAAGACAAGGCAGTGGATGTTGTCTACATGGACTTTAGCAAGGCACTTGACAAAGTCTCATATGGGAGTTTGGTCAAGAAGGTTCAGTCACTCAGCAGTCAAGATTAGACAGTAAATTGGATGAGACTCTGTCTTTGGGAGAAGCCAGAGTGTGGTAGCAGATGGTTGCCTCTCTGACCGGAGGCCTGTGTCTAGTGGTTGCCACAGGGATCAGTGCTGGATCTGTTGTTGTTTGTCACCTATATCAGTAATCTGGATGATAAGATGGTTAGGGATCAGCAAGTTTCTGGATGAAACCGAGACTTGGGATTCAGCGGACTGTGAGAAGACTATCATGGCTTGCAGTGCGAACTGGACCAGGTGGAAATATGGCTTGAGAAATGGAAAACAGAATTCAATGCAGACAAGTGCGAGGTGTTGCATGTTGGTGAGACCTACCAGGGTGGGTCTTACGCAGTGACTGGTCGGGCATGGAGGAGTGTTGTTGAGGAAAGGGATCTGGGAATACAGGTCTATATTTCACTAAAAGTGGTGTCACAGTTTGATAGGGACAGAAAGAAAGATTTTGTCACATAGTCCTTCATAAACCAAAGTACTGAATGGTATGTTATGTTGACTTTGTACAAGACATTGGTGAGGCCTAATTTGGAGTATTGAGTGCAGTTTTGGTCAGCAACCTACAGGAAAGATATAAAGACTTTGAAAGAGTTCAGAGAAAATTCACAAGGATGTTGTCAGGTCTGGAGGACTTGGGTTATAAGGAGAGATTGAACAGGTCAGGGAACGTAGAAGATTGAGGGGAGATTTGATGCAGTTATATGACTATTTAGAGGTTTATAGATACGGTAAATGGAAGCTGGCTTTTACCACTGAGATGGGGTGGGACTACAACCAGAAGCCATGGGTTAAGGGTGAAAGGTGAAATGTTAAGGGGAACATGAGGGGAAACTTCTTCGCACAGACGGTAATCTGGGTGTGGAATGAGCAGCCAGCACAAGTGGTGCAAACGAGCTCGATTTCAACATTTAAGAGGTTTGTGTAGGTACCTGGATGGTAGGGGTACAGGAGTAGAAAGTTTAAATAGTTCAACACAAACTAGATGGGCCAAAAGGCCTATTTCTGTGTTGTACTTTTCCATGACTGTGACAGAACCTTAAATAATACTAATATTCACTCAAATTCATTTTAACAGCTGCGCAGACCAACCATACATCTTGAGTAGGAGATATTTAAGGAAAGGTACCTCAATTCCGGAGTCTCTCCGGTTAGCGGACGATTTCCCTCCATGCCTCTCTGACGTCATGGGCAACCACATACGAGGCAAGTATGCCATTGCCTTCTGCCGGGTGAGGTTCCAAAGAGATCACCAGCTGGTAACCCAGCACGGATGGAAAGCGTGCAGGGGAGCCGGCTGGATTCGAACTCAGGACCTTTCGTCCCGAAGTCTGGCACTGATGCCACTACGCCACCAGCCAGGTCAGGAGATATTGACATGGCATTGAAACTGTGGCACTTTAAATTAACATTACATAAAGGAAAACCCTAGCTGCACATCAGCAAAGGCTATTTGCATGAGAGGGTTTCTGTTACAGTGGGGCCAGGCATCCTTGCAGCTCAGTGGGAACAGGGAATAATGTGAATGGACAGAGTCAAACAGAGCCAAGTCTCAGATTGGAGATTCCAGAAATGCCCCATTCTTATAGAGCATCAGAGAGTTTGAGGGTCATTCCAGACACCAGCACTGTGTAGAGTTAGAAGGTGATTTCTCTCTCCAACTTGGGTTGAACCTCACTGTAACAGTGTGATGTCAGATCACACCTTGGCAACTCAAGTGATCTAATCTCAAATATTCTCCTTCACCCACTGATGGATTTTTAAATCTTTTTACAGGTTAAAATCGACAAGGAATTTGTCTATGGGAATTCAAACGCAACACACCAGTTGCGCTGTCTCTGTCTAGATATTTAAGGAGCAAGGGATTCAATCAACCATCCTTCCTGCTCAGACTGTCGGGAGGGGTTCACTCAGTCATCTGACCAACTGGCGCGTCTGTCATTTTACACAGGGGAGAGGCCATTCACCTGCTCAGACCGTGGGAATGGATTCACTCGTTAATCTCAACTGAAGTTACATCAGCAAGTTCACACTGGGCAAGGCCATTCACCTGTTCTGTGTTTGGGAAGGGATTCAGTCAGTCATCCCATCTGTGGACACACCAGTCAGTTCACACTGGGCAGAGGCTGGTCATCTGCTGATTTTTTGTGGAAGGATTCACTCGGTCATCTGACCTAATGGCTCACCAGCAGGTTCACACCAAG
Organism: Hemitrygon akajei; assembly: GCF_048418815.1. Classification (NCBI taxonomy): domain Eukaryota; kingdom Metazoa; phylum Chordata; class Chondrichthyes; order Myliobatiformes; family Dasyatidae; genus Hemitrygon; species Hemitrygon akajei. The sequence continues at coordinate 1,255,734 of NW_027331978.1, read as the reverse complement.
GAGCGGCCATTTACCTGCTCAGACTGTGGGAAGAGATTCACCTACTCATCCCAACTCAAGTTACACCAGCGAGTTCACACTGGTGAGAGGCCATTCACCTGCTCAGACTGTCAGAAGGGATTCACTCAGTCATCTCACCTACTGGCACACCAGTCAGTTCACACTGGGGAGCGGCCATTCACCTGCTCAGACTGTGGGAAGGGATTCACTCATTTATACAACCTACAGTGTCACCAACAAGTTCACACTGGGGTGAGGCCATTCATTTGTTCAGACTGTGGAAAGGGATTCACTCGATCATCTATCCTACTTGCACACCAGCGAGTTCACACTGGGGAGCGGCCCTTCATCTGCTCAGAATGTGGGAAAGGATTTACTCAGTCATCGGAACTACTGGCACACCTGTCAGCTCACACTGGGGACTGGCCATTCACCTGCTCAGACTGTGGGAAGGGATTCACTTCATCATCTGATTTACAAAAACACAAGTCAGTTCACACCGGAGAGAGGCCTTTCACCTGTTCAGACTGTGGGAAGGGATTCACTCAGTCATCCACACTGAAGGTACATCAGCGAATTCACACTGGAGAGAGGCCATTCACCTGCTCAGACTGTGGGAAGGGATTCACTCAGTCATCTCACCTACTGAGACACCAGTCAATTCACACTGGGAAGAGGCCGTTCACCTGCTCAGACTTTGGGAAGAGATTCTCTCAGCTATCTCCACCAAATGTGCATCATTGAGTTCACACAGGGGAGAGGCCATTCACCTGCTGTCAATGTGGGGAAGGATTCACTCAGTAATCTAACCTTGTGATACATTACAGGGTTCACACTGGGGAGAAAGTTTCGATAAGCTGCATGCTGGATATTTGTCCATCACCATTGCAGAATGCAATTTCGAGAGTGACTGTCGGTGCTGAACTCTGCAATTATTGCTGCTGCTCACCACACCCAGTTCTGCACCCTGGTCACTGGGCATGGGAGGAGTTTCTTCTGCTGCACATTCACCTTTAATGGGACTGAAGTTTAATACTCTGGATATGTGACAAATAAATCAGTTCTATATTAAACTCTGTCTCCGGTACTTAGCGAATTTATAACACACCTAGTGTACAGTAGAGAGTCAACTCAGGCTTGCTGGACCCTGCCAGTTATTCTGTTCCATCACAGTACTTTTAAATCCTCCCCTGTTGTTCATCTCCTGCTCTCCCTGTGGTGTTGGGATCCAAACAGTCACCACTCTGTGGGTGAAGAGGTTTCCCTTGAATTTTCTGCAGACTGAAGAAGTCGAGCTGCCTGCAGTTCTGTCAGAGATGTTCTTCGCCCCTCAAATCTCTGGGCTGAGGAAGAATGACATTGAGGGTTAACCTCCTTATTCAGGGCTCATTTCCACATTATGGGTCATTTTCAGGGCAGAGTTTGGGGCTCTGGACGATGGTCAGGGTACGAATGTACGATGAGGAGTAGGGAATCAGCAGCGGGGCATGGCAAAGAATGACAGAGTAGCAATGCTTGGAAGCTGATAGACAGAGAAAATCTTCTGTTTGTCTGACTAATGACGCAAACAATACCTGTGGAGAGGTGATCCACTGGTCGAGGAATATGCGTGTGTTGGGAATGGTTTTATCTATTGACAGAAGAATACAGCAAGAAAACAGAGGGAAGTTAGAGGATTGGAAAGCTTTTAGATAACCAACAGGAGACAACTAAAAAAAAACACTGGAGAGACAAGATGAAAAATTAAGGTAAGTGAGCCAATAATATCAAGTATCAAAAGTTGTTCAGATACATAAAGAGTCAAAGAGAGGCAAGAGTTGATATTGTACCGCTGGAAGATGATGTTGGTGAGTTAGTCATAGAGCAAAGAAATAGCGGTCGAATGTAATAAGTATTTTGTGTCAGTCTTCACTGTTTAAAACACTAGCAGTATAAGACCATAAGACATAGGAGCAGAATTAGGCCATTCAGCCCATCAAGTCTGCTCTGCCATTCTATCATGGTTGATCCCGGTTCTCACTCAACCCCACGCACCTTCCTCCTTGCATATCCTGTAATGCCCTGACTGATCAGCAAACTATAAGCTTCTGCCTTAAATGTACCCACGGATTTGGCTCCCACCGCCATCTGTGTCAGTGAATTCCAGATGTTCACTGCTGTCTGACTAAACAAAATCCTCCTTAACTACTCTGAAAGGTCGCTCCTCAGTTTGGAGGCTGTGCCCTCTGTTATGGCTACCCCCACCATACGAAAAGTCCTCTCCTCATCCACCTGATCCAGACCTTTCCACATTCGGTAGGTTTCAGTGAGATTTACCCCACACCACTCACATTTATTAAACATATGTCAGTGCAGGAGTACAGCCCCAAGGCTGGCAAACGCTCCTCATATCTTAACCCCTTTATTACCGGAATCATCTTCTTGAACACCCTCTGGACTCTCTCCAACAACAACACACCTTTTCTGAGATATGCATCCCAAATACTCTCAGTGCGGCCTAAGTAGTATCTTATAAAGTACCAGCATCATCTCCTTGCTTATAGATTCTACTTCACTTTAAATAAATGCCAGCATTGCATTTGCCTTCTTTACCATAGGCTCAACCTGTAAATTAACCTTCTGGGAGTCTTGCCCGAGGATTCATATTTCCTTCTGTACTTCTGTTGTTTGAACCTTTTCCCCAATCAGATAATAGTTCACTATTGTTCCTTTTGCCAAAATGCATTATCGTACATTTCCCAGTATTGTATTCCATCTGCCACTTTTTTGCCCGTTCTTGAAATTTGTCTGTGTCCTGCTGCAATCGGATTACTTCCTCAGCACTACCAACGCCTCCACCTATCTTTGTATCATCCACAAACCTTGCCACAAAGCCATCAGTTCCATTATCCAACTCATTGACAAACTATTTGAAAAGTAGCAGTCCGAATACTGACCCCTGTAGACCACTAGTCACTGCTAGCCAACCAGAAAAGGCCCCTTTTATTCCCACTCGCTGCCTCTTGGCTGTTAGCCATTCGTCTGTCCATGCTAGTATTTCCTCTGATTTTTATCCTGTTAAGCAGTCTCATGTGTGACACCTTATCAGATGCCTTCTGAAAATCCAAGTAAATGATATCCACTGCCTCTCGTTTGTCCATCCTCCTTATGACTTCCTCAAAGATCTGTAACAGACTTGTCAGGCAAGGTTTCCCTGTACAGAAGCTATGCTGGCTTTGACTTATTTTATCATTAGTCTCCTCGTACCCCAAAACCTCAACTGTTATATTAGACTCAAATGCTTTCCCAGCCACTGAGGTTAGGCTAACTGGACTATAATCTGCTTTTTTTTCAGTTGCCTGGTGCTGGATTTTAAAAGAAACCCAATTATCTAACTTCCTACTCACTTTTGCTACATTATATGCACTTTCCTTGGCTTTTATACAGTCCTTAACTTCCTTTGTCAGCCGTGGTAGTCTAGCCCTGCTGTTTGAGAACTACTTCTGCCAGACATATCTATCCTGTACGTTATGAACTATTCTCAGAGACGTCAGCCACCTGGGGAATCACCTCTCTCATGCCTCTGTAATACACTTTATTCCATTGCCATACTCCGCATGTGACCTATGCTTCTCCCTCACAAGTTGCAGTGGGAATTCAATCAAATTAAGATCACTGCCTTCTAATGGTTCCTTTACATTATCCTCCCTAATAAGATCTGGGTTATTAAAAAACACAAAACTAAGATAGCAGTTCCCTGAGTAGGCTCAACCATCAGCTGCTCTAAAAAGCCATTTTGTACACATTCCATCTCTTGCGATCGGACACAAATCTGACTTTCCCTATTCTCCTGCAGATTGAAGTCACCCACTACAATTGTGTCATTAAATTTATTGCATAAATGCCAAACATTCAGCAGTATCTGGGACAGAAGTGAGGATACATGCTTTTACCAAGGAGAGAAGGTGTTTTTGAAGCTGAAAGGCCTGAAGGTAGATAAGACTCCTGGACCAGAAGGTGTACACCCCAGGGTTCAGAAAGAGGTAGCTGAAGAGTCTGTGAAGGCATTAGAGTCAAAGAACACTACAACCCAGGCAAACCCCTTTCAGCCAAAGTAGTCCGTGCCAAAACATTAATCTGCCGAGTTCCAACAACTTCCACCTGGACCATAGACCTCCATATCCTTCTCATCCAGTGACCTAAGCAAATTTCTCTTAAAGATTACAATCGTCCCTGCCACTTGCTCTGGCAGCTCGGTGCACACTCTCCCCACCTCTGAATGAAGAAGTTCCCCCTTAGTTTTCTCTTCAAGTGATGAGTAATGATCTATCAGAAATCACTAGATGTTGGAATGGTTTTTGGCGGACTAGAAACTTGCCAATGTCACTCCACTCTTTAAGAAGAGAGGGAGGCAGAAGAAAAAAAAACAATGGACAACAAATGTTTTGCTTCCTGAAAACCTTTAGGTGTATCTTATGAATTTTGGGCTACTGATCATGAAAATCACCATGGAATTTCCCTATCACGCACCATTTTTTGAAATCACTTATGTTTATTATTTCAATTCATAATTCAGGTCAATTAAAATGTTACCTGCAATGTAAGCTGGAAAGTTTCCTATCTTGTTCAGGCATGCTTGGGCATACTTAGCCGGCGCGGCTGCTGCATGGCAGGACAGGTTTCAGTAATAATTATTGGGTTCAGGACTGTAAGGATGGAATTTGCTATCACCAGGCACAAAAAATTCTATTAAGGATTTTGATATTTGAGACGGATGCTTCCCAGAATAAGCATTTTTATTGGTCCACAAATCAAACAGGTCATCAATGACAGGCAATTTGAAGAATTTCTAGTGGGACTGGAGAAAACGACATGGAAGGTATTCAAGGAAGTTGTTGAAATTTTCTCGGCATCAACAGAGCACCAAGCTTCATGCAGCTGGTTGAAACCATGCTTCAAGCATATAAAACCATGAAATGCAACGTGTCACTAAAGATTCATTTTCTGCATTCACATTTGGACTTCTTCCCTGCAAATCTTGGTGCTGTTAGTGATGAGCATGGTGAAAGTTTTCACCAGGACACTGCGGTCATGGAGAAAAGATACCAGGGCAACTGAATCCAGCAATGCTGCAAATTAGTGTTGGACACTTAAGCGAGAAGCCTCAGACACTGAGTACCAATGGAAATCATTAACCAAGTATTTTTAACTTGGTTGCACTATTGCAAAGCATCAGCACCATTATGCAATTAAAGACAATATGTTCAATAAAAGTTAATTTGTCGTTTTTCCAAATTCCTGCGTGATACAAGTAGTCTTAAATTTTATTCGTGTTCATCTTCAAGCAGTTTATCATAAACAAAAAAATTCTGAGGAAGCAACACTTTTGAAAAAAAAAATTGTTGTCCAGTGAAATTATAGGACAGTTAGTCTGATCTCAGTGGTCAGGAATATGTTCGGGTGTATTAAGGGTGAGTTTTTTGGGTACTGTAATTGTGGAGGCATGATGAAGTAGGACAAAGTCAGCAGAATTCCTTTGCAGGGAATCGTGTGTGACAAATCGCTTGCAATAATTTGAGGAAATAACAGGCAAGATAGATAAAGCAGAGGCAGTGGATGTTGCTTGCTTGGATTTTCAGATGAGCTTTAACAAGGTACCCCATGCAAGGCCGATTGTGAAAGTAAGGAGACAATGGATCCAAGAGGACATTGCTTTGTGGGTCCAGAACTGGCTTGCCACAGAGGACAAAGAGTAGCTGCAGTCGGGTCATATTCTGCATGGAGGTCGGTGACTAGTGGTCTATTACTAGTGGACTAGTGGATGACTCCCATCCACTCCATAAAGTACTGGTTAGGCACAGAAGTACATTCAGCCAGAGACTCATTCCACCGAGATGCAACACTGAGCGTCAAAGGAAGTCATTCCTGCCTGTGGCCATCAAACTTTACAACTCCTCCCTCGGAGTGTTATTCCACTTGGAATAATTTACTTATTATTATTTAATTATGGTTTTATATTGCTATATTTCTACACTATTATTGGTTGGTGTGACAAAACCCAATTTCCCTCGGGATCAATAAAGGATATCTGTCTGTATGTCTGGTGTGCCTCAGGGATCTGTTCTGGGACCTCTACTCCTCCTGATTTTTATAAATGACCTGGATAAGGAAGTGGAGGGATGGGATAGTAAGTTTGCTGATGACTCAAAGTTTGGGGGGGTGTTGTTGATAGTGTGGAGGGCTGTCAGGGATTACAGCTGGACTGAGAAGTGGCAAATGGAGTTCAACACTGATAAGTGTGAGGTGATTCATTTTGTTAGGTCAAATATGATGGCAGAATATAGTATTAATGGTAAGACTCTTGGCAGTGTGGAGGATCAGAGGGATCTTGGGGACCGAGACCATAGGACGCTCAAAGCTGTTACGCAGGTTGACTGTGTAGTTAAAAAGGCATAAGGTGCATTGGCTTTCATCAACCGTGCGATTGAGTTTAAGAGCCAAGAGGTAATGTTGCAGCTATATAGGACCCTGGTCAGAGTCCACTTGGAGTACTGTGCTCATTTCTGGTCGCCTCAATACAGGAAGGATGTGGAAACCATTGAAAGGGTGCAGAGGAGATTTACAAGAATGTTGCCTGGATTGGGGAGTGTGCGTTATGAGAATAGGTTGAGTGAACTCGGCCTTTTCTCTTTGAAGCGATGGAGGACGAGAGGTGACCTGATAGAGGTGTATAAGGTGATGAGAGGAATTGATCGTGTGGATAGTCAGAGGCTTTTCCCAGGGCTGAAATGGCTAACATGAGAGGGAAAGTTTTTTTTTTACACAGAGAGTGGTGAGTGTGTGGATTGAGCTGCCGGGGGCGGTGTTGGAGGCTGAACCGATAGGGTGTTTTAAGTGACTCCTGGACAGGTACATGGAGCTTAGAAAACTAGAGGGCTATGGGTAACCCTAGGTAATTTCTAAGTTAAGGACTTGTTCGGCACAGCATTGTGGGCTGAAGTGCCTGAATTGTGCTGTACGGTTTCTATGAAGATGCATTTTGTGTCAATAACTGATTTGGAAATGTTGTATTTGGTCTCTTAGCCAAATAGTGGACACAGTTTGGGAACAACTGGGTTTCCAAGCATTGGTCCCTACAACACCCACTGGGACATCTTACAGGCCCAGGAAGGGACTTTATACTGACCGACTACCGGAACAGACGAAGGCCACTCGGCCCCTCCAAACCGTCCTGTCATTCAATAAGTCCCTGGACTGGTCCATTCGACCCCCACTTTGCTCGGACCATTGGCCCCACTTGTAGGTGAATAGACTGCCGGTTTGACCCCCAATGTGGTGAATCCCTCTGCTCGCCACCACTCCACCTTTCCAATAAAATGCACCCCCCTTCCTTCCCCTGCTGGGTTCATTCCCTCCGTCCCCGGGGAGTCAGCAACAAGCCGATCCGCCAAGTGTTCTCCTCCTACCTCTCGGCGATACATCAGACTCCGGCCGCAGGAGACGCTTCACAAACGCCCCAACTTCCCTCGGAGGGAAATGGAAAGAAATCAAAAAGCGGGACATTTACTTTGAGGTTTATCCCGCCTAGGAAGCGGGGGAGACGATCTCTCGGCTGTTTCGCCTGTACTATTGGGTGTAACGAGTAATTGACATCGCTTCGCACCAATGGAAATAACGCAGCACCTGAATCCTCTGTTTCTCTGGGGGCCATAATTGTAACTGTTGCTCTACAGATCCCACTGAATAAAGTTGAAATTTCAAAGTTTAAGTCTGAAAAGGGAGAGATTAATGGCGGACAGAAATCGACTGTGTCTTACATGTCCATGAGCGAGAGGCGGAGTCCTGTGTTAAATGTTTAACCATCACGGTGACTGAAGGCAGCTGTAGGTTCATGAGGGACTGTTACTGTCAGATTCTGCAGTTCTTGCGGCTGCTCATCGCACCCAGGACTGAACCCTGGTCACTGAGCATTGGAGGAGTCCGTTCTGCTGATGTTAGCCTTAAACTAGACTGGTGTTTAATATTTTGGATCTGTGAAAGATAAATCAGCTCTGTATCAAGTCCCGTGTCTCAGGTACTTACTGTCTCTACCACACTCACGAAGCAAACTAGGGAGGCCACTCGGCCCATCTGGTCCCTGCCCATATTTCTGTTCCATATCAGTATATCAAAATCTACCCTTGCCGTTCCCCTCTCACTCTCCCTGAGATGACAGGTTGCCCACCATGTAACCTACTCTAGAAAATGCTTAGAAAATGCCTACTGCATAGCCACCTATTTTCCTAAGCTCCATGTACCTATCTAAGAGTCTCTTAAAAGACCCAATTGTATCCGCCTCTACCACCATCGCTGGCAGTGCATTCCACACAAACACCACTCTTTTCTTTAAAAATCTTAGCTCTGATATCTCCTCTGTACCTACTTCCAAGCAGCTTAAACCTATTCCCCCTCGTGTTAGCCGTTTCCGCCCTGGGAAAAAGCCTCTGGCTATCCACACGACCAATGCCTCTCATCATCTTATACACCTGCATGAATTCCCTGCATGATTTTCTCCGGGCTGAATACGACGATGAGCTCACTGTGGTTGTGACGTTCTTCAGGGCTCCGGACGAAGTTGGTTAAACGCCTTCTTCCCTGCTCTTTTCAACGTTTTGGGTCATTTTCACCAATTTTAAAGGACTGTGCCTCAGGCAGCTGGGTTGTTGGATTTGTTACATAGCAGCAGCAACAGATCACTAACGGAGTCTGGTTTCGATGTTAAAACCACTATCTTCATTAGTATCTGCTCCAAATATAAAAGATTAAACGAAATAAACAGAATTTAACAGTGTAATGCGTATATATAGCTCCCAAACTATCAAGCTTGGGAAACAATGCTTAAAGTCTTCAGATGGTAAAATAGAAAAGTTCAGTAATCCACGGAAAAAGTGAGTGATAGGAGAGATTTGTAAATCCACACGAACATGTAGAGAGAAGGCAATTACGAAGAATTCCACACACATTCCACGCTGGGTAAACGAAACAACAGTCGCTGAAGATCTTATCCGTCGATTAGTTCCGAAATCCTCTTAGGAATATCACCAGGTGACAGTCACAGGAATATCGTCTTCAAGTGGTTACCACAGAACACCCCGATTCCAGGTAAGGGCCAACAAAAGTGATACCACAGGATACTCCAGCAAATCCACACATATGGATGATACGAAGTGACAGTCACACATCCGGTGTGCACTGCGTGCCGATGATCAGATCAACCCAACCTTTTGGGCATGGAAGAGTTGCAGCCTATAGCATTCACACGCTGAAGTTCCAACAGCTTGTCTCCCTCTCCCTCTCCCGCTCCCGCTCCCTCAGGCTGCCGCAGCTTGTGTCTGACGTCACAGCCCCGCCTCACTCAGGCACTTTAAGCGACACTCACAGTAAACGAACCTGCGGTCTCGTAACACAATGCACCTCTAAAGTCTGACAGCAGACTAGCGAGTCAGACTCTGCTTCGATAGAGCAGAGTCAGAAACCGAAGAGTTGCCAGCCTGAGTCAGGGCTTTGGGGCTGCAAAGAGAGATGGGGTCTAGAGTTTACGAGGAGGAGGAGGAATCAGACCAGCAGGATATGACTACAAAAGAAACATCAGAAACATTTGGAAACTGGTTGACCGGAAAAAAAAGGTGGTTAATTTCTGCAAAATACTAGTGGAAATCAACAGATGAGGCAGAAAATGTGAAGAGGAATAAATAGACAATGTTTAGGCCGAGCCCCTTCAGCATGCCTAGACTGTGTACTCCTGTGCTTAGTTGCTGCCTGAATTGCAGAGTTCCTCCAGCATTTTGTGTGTGTGCGCCTCTGTATTTCCAACAACTGCAGAATCTCCTGTGTTTTTTAACTGCATTTTACTTTGGCATTAGATACACGTTGGTATTGAGTATATTGTTTATGGGAGCCGCTTTCTGCGTTAAAACAGCTGCTGATTTTTCTATACACACGAAAAAAAAATGAGGTATGGACAATGAACCGGTGCTTGTAGAAATGTTTAATGGCACCCTAATTACCCATAATGCGGTGCGTTAAAAATTTCGCCGGCCCTAAAACACCGATGAAATGCGCAGGCGTCAGGCTGATGACGTCCCCGAGTATCACGCATGCGCGCAGTGCCCTGCAGGCCTTGAAAATGTCGGGCGCAGGTAAGATCGATTCTCTCCGATTTTATATTAAACACCGACTTCAGGACGATTCCTGTGAAATCCGGTCACGGTGACCAGCAATCCCGGAACAGTCCTGCTCTCTTCCCTCTCTCTCAGCCTCACGATCCGTACACGGGCCCCGGGGAACTTCCGGCTGATGAGGGAATGGGAACCGATGGATCTCTCAGACAGAGCTGAGCTCCAGCTTTCTAAATGCAAGGATTAGGAACTCAGAGGAAGGGAACAAAATCTTTTGCATCAGCAGTAGAGAAAATTACCTTTGTTCTACCTCCAATCACAAAGATGAGGAAATCTGCAGATGCTGGAAATCCAAGCAACACACACAAAATGCCGGCGGAACTCAGCATTAGTACTCTTTTCCATAGATGCTGCCTGGCCTGCTGAGTTCCTCCAGTATTTTGTGTGTGTGTTGTTTGTTCTACCTCCTCCTGTTCTGAACTTTTCTACAGGTGACAACATGTTTTGTCCCATTCTCTCTGGGTACATGGTAATATCAAAAACCTTTGCCCTTGGCAACAAGTAACTTTCACATCACAAATGTGCCAGACTCCAGTGAGACAGACTACTACCCTTCCCTTCATATTCATTGGCATTGCATTCACTGAGTTCATCACCGTCAGTCATCTGGAGAGGGTTCAAGGGAAATATTTATGTACAACACAGAAACTGCTGTTACCTGTCTGTATTGTGGTGATGCAAAAGTTGCTGGAGAATTTGCAAATGGGAAGAAGTGGAGTGAAATTTGGAAATCTGACTTTTAAAGCGTCATTTAGCAAACAAGTCACATATGGACAGTGTGCAAAAGCTCTGGCGAGAAAATCCTTCATAACCCGCTATAGGCCTGCTACATAGGCTGTGTGAGAGTGCAGATGAACTCGATACAAGCCAGAGGAGATCAAAGTTTTTATCGACAGTGATTTGCTAGCTGTGAAAATGAATACCTCTCTATATAAAATTCACTGTGCACACGTTCTTGCACACGGGATTTGATCGAGGTTTTTAAAATGTTGAGAGGGATAGATAGATAGAGTTGACGTGAATAGGCTGTTTCCATTGAGAGTACGGGAGATTCAAACGAGAGGACATGATTTGAGAGTTAGGGGGCAAAAGTTTAAGGGAAACACGAGGGGGTATTTCTTTACTCAGAGAGTGATAGCTGTGTGGAATGAGCTTCCTGTAGAAGTAGTAGAGGCCAGTTCAGTTGTGTCATTTAAGGTAAAATTGGATAGGTATATGGACAGGAAAGGAGTGGAGGGTTATGGGCTGAGTGCGGGTAGGTGGGACTAGGTGAGATTAAGAGTTCGGCACGGACTAGGAGGGCCGGAATGGCCTGTTTCCGTGCTGTGATTGTTATATGGTTATATATGGTTATATGGTTGTCACTGGGTAAAAAAAAATACACGGTACATGATTTATGTGCACACTTGTCATTACAAATTAGAGGGGACATTGGTGGGAAGGTGGGGAGACCTCCAGTGTTGTTGATGCCCTCACCTACAAGATATGTATCCAGCTGCATTTTAAGGAGTTGGAACTGTAAATGGATGAATTCCGGATCATCCAGCAGTTGGAGGGGGTGATAGATATGACATGAAGAGAGGTGAGTTACACCCAAGGTGCAGGACACAGGAAACTGGGTGAGAGTCAGGAAGGGAAATGAGGTTAAATAGCCATCACAGAGTACTCTTGTTGCTATCCCACACAACAACAGGTGGAACACTTTAGAAAGTATTGGGGGGATTACCTGGCAGAGGAAAGTCAAAGGAGTGATAGGGGATTCATTAGTTAGGGGAACAGAACAGGAAGGGGACTAATATCCTCGTGGTAAGGGTGTGAGAGCAAGTGTGGTGGAGGGGGGTGCTGATGTGGTTAAAATGATTTGCAGGGGGAATGGGAGCCAGAATGACAGGACAGATAGTGGAGAGGGTGATTTGAATTGAATTGACTTTCTTACATACATATACATGAGGAGTAGAAGTCTTTACATTACATCTCCATCTAAATGTGCAATGTGTAATTTATAGTAATTTATAATAAATAGTTTGTGCATAGAACAGTCAGTATAACATGGATATGCAATTGTATCAGCATGAATTAATCAGTCTGATGGCCTGGTAGAAGATGATGTCCCGGAGCCTGTTGGTCCTTTTGCTGTGGTACCGTTTCCTGGATGGTGGCAGTAGGAACAGTTTGTGGTTGTGGTGAATTGGGTCCCCAATATCTTTTGGGCCCTTTTTCCACACCTGTCTCTGTAAATGTCCTGAATAGTGGGAAGTTCACATCTACAGATGCGCTGGGCTGTCCCGCACCAATCTCTGCAAGTTCCTGAGATTAAGGGAAGTACAGTTCCCATACCAGGCAGTGATGCACCCAGTCAGGATGCTCTCAATTGTGTCCCTGTAGAAAGTCCTCAGGATTTCGGGCCCCATTCCCAACTTCTTCAACTATCTGAGGTGAAAGAGGTGCTGCTGTGCTCTTTTCACAACACAGCCGGTATCTACAGACCATGTGAGATGCTTGGTGATGTTTATGCCGAGGATCTTAAAGCTGTTCACCCTCTCAGCCACAAATCCTTTGATGTCAACAGGGGTTAGCCCATCTCCAGTCCTCCTGCAATCCACAATCAGCTCCTTTGTTTTTGTGACAATGAGGGGGAGTTTGTTTTCTTGACACGTCAGATGTTGTTCAGACCTCAGACAGAGTCAGCAATCAAATGGTTGAGCATGGTGCGATGAATGTGCTGAGCTGTGTATATCACAATGCAAGAAGCATCTTAGGAAAGCCTGATGAGCTCAGGACAGGGAATTATGATATTGTAGCCATTATAGGGGCTTGTTTACACCCAACAGTCTGAGGGATTTAGAGGAACAAAGTTGTAGGTAGATTGTGGGCCATGTCAATAAACAAAGGTTGATTCAGTAAGTGATTTTAACTTTACATATATTGACTGGAACTCCCATAATGTAAAAGGACTAGATGGGGTAAAGTTTGTCAAATGTGCCCTTAATCAGTACGTAGAGTTCCTGATGTAGAAGTGAGCAATAAGCTGTTAGGAAATGATCAGGGCTGGTGACAGAAATTAGTGATCATAATGCCATGAGATTCAAAGTAAATATAGAAAAAGAGAGGTCTGGACCATGGGTTCAGATTCTAAATTGGAGAAAGGTCAATTTTGATGGTATCAGAAAGGATCTGACAAGTGTGGTTTGGGACAGGTTGTCTCCTGGCAAAGGAGTACCTGTAAGTGGGAGGCCTTCAGAAGTGAATTTTTGAGGGTGTAGAGTTTGTATGTGCCTGCCAAAATGAAAGTTGAAAGGTAACTGGTCCAGGGAACCTTGCTTTTGAAGAGAAATTGAAGCCTCGTATATTTTGTTCCTCTAAATGCCTCAGACTGTTGGGTGCTACCGAGACCCACTAATGACTACAAATCATGATTCCACGCACTGAGCTCAGCTGACTTTTTTTGTTGTCTTCTTTTGGTTTCTCGAAGCTTCCGAATAGTTTTTGTTCTTTTGTTTGCCCTCTCTTTGACATTTATGTTGGCTTTGGCTTCTCATTTTAGCCACAGTTGTGTCCTCCTGTCTTTCTAATGCTTCCACTTCTGTGGAATCACTCAGGCCCCGAATTGCTCCAGAAACTCCAGCCACTGCTGCTCAATTGTCACTCCTACGCTTTCCCTTCCAAACAAGTTTGGCCAGCTTCTCTGCCATAGAAACACGGAGAAGTTCAGTAAAGAAACAGGCTCTTTGGCCCATCTAGTCAATGCCAAAAAAGCATTTAAACTTGCAGTGTGATCTGGACCAGCTGGCAAAATGGTTTGAGAAATGGAAAATGGAATTTAATGCAGACAAGTGTGAGTTGTTGCACTTTGGTATGAACTTTATTCCTTGGAATGTAGAAGATTGAGGGGAGATTTGATTGTGATAGAGGGGCATAGATAGTGTAAATGCAAGTTGGCTTTCTCCACTGAGATTGGGTGGAACTACAACCAGAGGCCATGGGTTAAGGGTGAAAGGTAAAATGTTTAGGGTAACATGAGGGGCAACTTCTTCACACAGACAGTCATCAGGGTGTGGAATGAGCAGCCAGCAGAAGCGGTGCATGCAAGCTCGATTTCAACATTTTGTGTAGGTACCTGGATGGTAGGGGTATGGGAGTGGGCAGATTAAATAGTTCAGCACAGACTAGATGGCCCAAAGTGCCTGTTTCTGTGTTGTAATTTTCTATGACTGTGACAATAATACAAAAATTCACTCTAAGTCCTTTTAACAGCTGTGCGGACCAACCATTCATCTCAGCAGGAATTTTTTATATGGCGTTAAAACTGTGGCACTTTAAGTTAATAATACATAAAAGAAAATCCCAGATGCACATCAAGAAAGACTATTTGCGTGAGACTGTTTCAGTTACTGTGGGGCCAGGCACCCATGCAGTTCAGCAGGAGGGGGGAATAATACCAATGGAGAGAGTCAAACTAAGGCTCAAATTGGAGATGGCAGAAATGCTCCTTTCTGATAGAGACAGGAAGAGCATCAGGGAATTGATGGTCATTCCAGAAACCAGCACTCTGCCCAGTCAGGAGATGATATCTCTTCTAACTTGTGTTGAACCTCACTGTATCAGTGTGATATCAGATCAAACCTTGTAATCTCATCTGAAATGTTGTCCTAAACCCATTGATGGATTTTGTAAATCTTTTTACAGGTTAAAAATGAGAAGGAATTTGTCTCCAGGAAGCACAAACACGGCACACCAGTTTTGTTGTCTCTGTCTAGATATTTAAGAAGTGGAACAAGGGATCCTATCGACCATCCTTCCTGCTCAGACTGTGGGGAAGGATTCACTCGGTCATTTGACCAACTGGCAACCCATCATTTTACACAGGAGAAAGGCCTTTCACCTGCTCAGACAGTGGGAAATAATTCACTCGGTCTTCTCAACTGAAGGTACATCAGCAAGCTCACACTGGGCAAGGACATTCACCTGTTCTGTGTGTGAGAAAGGATTCAGTTGGTCTTCCCACCTGTGGACACACCAGTCAGTTCGCACCACACTGGGCAGAGGCTGATCATCTGTTGAATTTCTGGGAAAGGATTCACTCAGTCATCTGACCTAATGCATCACCAGCGAGTTCGCACAAAGGAGCAGCCGTTCATCTGCTTGGTCTGTGGGAAGAGATTCACTCAGTTATCCAGCCTACAGAGACATAAGCGAGTTCACACTGGGGAGAGGCCGTTCATCTGCTCAGAATGTGGGAAGGGATTCACTCAGTCATCCCAACTACAGAGTCATCAGCGAGTTCACACTGGGGAGAAGCCATTCACCTGCTCAGTCTGTGGAAAGAGATTCACTGATCCATCCAACCTGCAGAGTCATCAGCGAGTTCACACTGGGGAGAAGCTGTTCACCTGTTCAGAATGTGGGAAGAGATTTACTCAGTCATCTCAACTACAGAGTCATCAGCGAGTTCACACTGGGGAGAGGCCGTTCACCTGCTCAGTCTGTGGGAAGAGATTCACTCATTCATCCACCCTACAGAGACACCAGCGAGTTCACACTGGGGAGAAGCCGTTCATCTGCTCAGAATGTGGGAAGGAATTTACTCAGTCATCCCAACTACACAGTCATCAGCGAGTTCACACTGGGGAGAAGCCATTCACCTGCTCAGTCTGTGGGAAGGGATTCACTGATCCATCCAACCTACAGGGTCATCAGCGAGTTCACACTGGGGAGAAGCCGTTCACCTGCTCAGAATGTGGGAAGAGATTTACTCAGTCATCCCAACTACAGAGTCATCAGCGAGTTCACACTGGGGAGAGGCCATTCTCCTGCTCAGTCTGTGGGAAGAGATTCACTCATTCATCCACCCTACAGAGACACCAGCGAGTTCACACTGGGCAGAAGCCGTTCACCTGCTCAGTCTGTGGGAAGAGATTCTCTGAGTTATCACAAGTACAGAGTCATCTGCGAGTTCACACTGGGGAGAGGCCATTCAGCTGCTCAGACTGTGGGAGCAGATTCGCTCAGTTATCCAGCCTACAGAGACATCAGCGAGTTCACACTGGGGAGAAGCCGTTCATCTGCTCAGAATGTGGGAAGGGATTCACTCAGTCATCCCAACTACAAAGTCATCGGCGAGTTCACACTGGGGAGAAGCCATTCACCTGCTCAGTCTGTGGGAAGGGATTCACTGATCCATCCAACCTACAGAGTCATCAGCGAGTTCACACTGGGGAGAAGCCGTTCACCTGTTCAGAATGTGGGAAGAGATTTACTCAGTCATCCCAGCTACAGAGACATCAGCGAGTTCACACTGGGGAGAGGCCATTCACCTGCTCAGTCTGTGGGAAGAGATTCACTCTGTCATGCAACCTACAGAGACATCAGCGAGTTCACACTGGGGAGAAGCTATTCACCTGCTCAGTCTGTGGGAAGGGATTCACTCACTCATCCAACCTTCAGAGTCATCAGCGAGTTCACACTGGGGAGAAGCCGTTCACCTGTTCAGAATGTGGGAAGAGATTTACTCAGTCATCCCAACTACAGAGTCATCAGCGAGTTCACACTGGGGAGAAGCCGTTCACCTGCTCAGTCTGTGGGAAGAGATTCACTCATTCATCCACCCTACAGAGACACCAGCGAGTTCACACTGGGGAGTAGCCGTTCATCTGCTCAGAATGTGGGAAGGGATTCACTCAGTCATCCCAACTCCAGAGTCATCAGCGAGTTCACACTGGGGAGAGGCCGTTCACCTGCTCAGTCTGTGGGAAGAGATTCACTGATCAATCCAACCTACAGAGTCATCAGTGAATTCACACTGGGGAGAGGCCGTTCACCTGTTCAGAATGTGGGAAGAGTTTCACTGATCCATCCAACCTGCAGAGTCATCAGCGAGTTCACACTGGGGAGAAGCCATTCACCTGCGCAGTCTGTGGGAAGAGATTCACTGATCCATCCAACCTGCAGAGTCATCAGCGAGTTCACACTGGGGAGAAGCCATTCACCTGCTCAGTCTGTGGGAAGGGATTCACTGATCCATCCAACCTACAGAGTCATCAGCGAGTTCACACTGGGGAGAAGCTATTCACCTGCTCAGTCTGTGGGGAGAGATTCACTCGGTCATCTGACCTACGGAGTCATCAACAAATTCACACTGGGAAGAAGCTGTTCACTTGCTCAGAATGTGGGAAGAGATACCTTTGCTCTTCCACACTACAGAGACATCAGCAAGTTCACACTGGGGAGAAGCTGTTCACCTGCTGAGAATGTGGGTAAGGATTCACTCTGTCATCTCAACTACTGGCATACCAGTCATTTCACAATGGGGAGTGGCCGTTGTTATGAATCCCTAGGTTTTGTTTGTTGTGGACTGTTATTTCGAGAGAGAGGGAGAGATAGAGATTAAGAAGGTGAATCAGTCTGACTTGCAGCTTGTTTACATCGCTCGCAGTTTGTTTAGTTTTAACTGAGGACACAGACACTCAGAGTCAGACGTAGACGAAGGAGGAAAGATGGAAGGATCGAAACCAGGGAACTAGTGGCCAAGGGTCACTGTTTGGAATTCTCCTATGCCCAGAAGGGTGGGTTAATTATCAATTCAGCATACATCAAATGTGTGGTTGTTACCTTGTTTGAGCTATAGGAGTGGATCTGATTTGGGGTATCCTGTGAAGACCACTGATGTGTCAACCCTTGCCTGGGTGTGGTGTGGTAATTCATTTGAAGACGATACCCCTTGTGACAAGTCACTTTGGGTGATAATTAGTATGTGAATTTGGAAAGATGACAGATAAAATCTACAGTGACTGTTCTCTTGTTTTACGACCATGGAACCTGTGGAATTCGACATAATTGCCTTCTCTTGACATTTACCCTGGATTACAAATATCTCTCTCATCACCTATTCTGTGGTTGAACTGAACTTTCATACTTTACCATCTCAAGACTCCAAGCCTTGTTTCCCCCGAGCTCAATAGTTTCGGAGTTTTATTTACACACATATATACACATAATACTGTTAACTTCTGTATATCTTGTTTAAGTTACTATTGTTACGAAGGATGAACAGCTCTGATGGGCAGAAGGGTGCAGGGTTGCCCATGTCCCCCTCCCTTGGGAGAATTACAAACCACTACTCTTGCTAGGCTGCTAATGAGAGAGAAAGAGATGGAACTAAAACATACTTGGACTGGAATATTTGCTTCAGATAAGGGAGAGATAACCCAGGGAGGAAGAGACTTGTTGTTCCACCATATTATGACTCCTGTAAAACTTATGGCTCCGGAGAGGGCTGTTTACTTGGTACTATTCTGTTCATTAAAATTCCTCAGTGGACAGCCGGAGTGGGCTGGTTTGATGGGCTAAGCCATTCAAAACTGATTGACACCTGAGACCCAGTGAGTAGGGATAAAAGAGAGGTCTGGGGAGACACCCGTCAGACGCACCAAGAGACACACTAGTGAGCGCTGCTTAAGTGTTGGAACCCACGAGAAAGTGTGGGGCATCGGAGACCGAATGAAGGATCGGTCAATTTTAACTCATAGTGTTTATAGCGAGGTCGGTGGGGCCTTGTGTGTGTGTCCACCCTTGCCTGGGTGACGAATCCACCATAGAAGAACGGTCTAGCTAAAGGACAGAGGGGTCATACCTGAATGGCCACAACAACACATCGACTGATCAAGATTGTAAAGGAAGGTTTGACTGGCTGTCACTGTTTGCTCACTCTCTCTCTCTCCAACAATTACAACACATCGACCAACAACTACCTCAGTACGTATGAACTGAACTGAACTTTATATTCACATATGACAATTCATTATCCCCGGACATCGATAGAGCTTGTTTATTATTGATTATTATTATACCCACACTTTTAGGTTTAGTATTGCTAACGTGTATTATCTGTATATTTGCATTGTTGATATTGATTTGTATATTTTACTAATAAACACTGTTTTGATAATAGTACCAGACTCCAACGGATACTTCTATCTTTGCTGGTAAGACACCCAGTTACGGGTACGTAACAAATTGGGGCCTCGTCTCGAGATTTGATACCAAATTGGGGGGCCAGTGAATCGGGCTTTAAGTCCATTATTTGTTCTGGTTGCGTGGGTAACCAGATGGGAAACCAGCAAAGATGGATATAGATGAATTTATAGAAAACTCGACTTTGAAGGCGCTAGAGAGTGCCAAAAAGACGGACTTGGTGAATATTGTGAAATGTTTAAATCTCCCAGAGGTGAAGTCGTCAATGAAAAAGTAGGAGATACAGAGGGCCATAGCCCTGTATTATATATCCGAGGGTGTGTTCACGCCAGGGGTATTGGAACTTATCCCTGAAAAGAAACCAGTTGTTGGGGTGGTTCAGTTAGAGTTGGAAAAATTAAGGTTGGATGCGGAACAGAAGAAAAGGGAGAATGAGATCCTGCTAAAGGAGTTAGAGGCGCAAAGGGGGCGGGAAAGAGCTGCCTGGGAGGCACAAAGGGAGAAGGAAAGGCTGAAAGGGAGATGGAGGGAAGGGAAAAGGAGAGAGATAGGCAGCATGCGCTGGACATGGAGAGGTTAAAGGAACAGGGAAAAGACCGAAGGGAAGGCTCAAGAGAGGAGATTAATATTAGTAGGGAGTTTAGGTTAGTACCTCCGTTCGAGGAGACGGATGTTGATAGTTACTTCTTGCATTTTAAAAAGGTGGCAGTGAATCCGAAGTGGCCCAGAGATCAGTGGGTGGTGGTGTTACAAAGTGCATTAAAAAGTAAGGTTCAACGGGCATATGCGGCGTTGTTCATGGACGTGCCTGAGGATTATGAGGAAGTAAAGGAGGATATCCTTCGGGCCTATGGGTTGGTACCTGAAGCGTATAGACAAAAGTTCAGAGATTTAAAGAAACTGTGGAATCAGACGTATGCAGAGTTTGCCTATGAAAAGGGTGTGCTCTTGGATCGCTGGTGTGCTGCAGAAAAGGTGGAGGAGGATTTCCATCGTTTCAGGGAGTTAATTCTGATTGAGGAATTTAAAGGTTGTGTTTCGCATAATATCAGGATGTATCTGAACGAGCAGCCGAATAAGCCTATATCAGAATTTGTCAGGTTCGCAGATGAATATGCCCTAACCCACAAGACAAAGTTTTCCTCAAATAAGAGTTACCAGAAAGGCAGTAGGGACGGTAAAGAAAGTCCACCGGCTAAGGTAGAGAATAAGCCGGAAGCTAGTGGTAAAGGTAAGAAGCAGGACAAGCAGGCTGGCAGGAAGGTTCCTGGCTTGACCTGTTATAATTGTGGAAAGGTTGGTTATATTGCATCTAAGTGCTTTGCTCCGAATAAGGAGACAGGAAAAGGGAAAATGGCAGTCGATCAGCAAATCGACGAGGAAGGCAAAGGTAGATAGAGTACGAGACGGGCGTGAGAAATTTATTTCAGAAGGGACGGTGTCTGTGAAAGAAGGAGAGACCCCAGTTCCAGTGAGAATCTGGAGAGATACTGGGGCTGATCAGTCATTGATCCTAAGTAAGGTGCTAGATTTAGGTCCTGAGACTGGAGAGGTAGTTTTAAGAGGTATAGGAAAAGGGACAGAAGCTGTGCCTTTGCATGGGATCATTTTTAAATGTGACCTGGTATTTGGACCAGTCGAAGTAGGGGTGCAGTCAGAATTACCAAGAGACGGCGTGGACGTCCTTCTTGGTAATGATTTAGCAGGTGGTGACATGTGTTCAGCAGTGAAACTGACAAGCAAGCCTGTGAGGGCTGAGGTCACGCCCCTGGATTCTTAGATCTATCCCGCATGCGCAATCACTTGCAGCATGTCGAGAAAGGTGGCTGAGAAAGAAGACAGTTTAAATGAGTCCAGTGTTGATTTGGCTGAGACGTTTTTACCGACCCTGTACCAAGAGGGGTTAGGGGATGGTAAAGCGGAGAATAGGGAGGTGAAAGAGGGTAAAGGAGAGGAGGTAGACCTACCCTTAGCAAGGAGAGAATTTATAAAGGAGCAGGGACGTGACGAGGAGCTTGTGGCATTGAGAGAGTCAGTTCTTTCTGAGACAGAGCTGGATAAAGAACCAGAGGGTTACTACCTGAAGGAGGGAGTGTTGATGAGGAAGTGGAGGCCGACCACGGTGCTGGTCGATGATGACTGGGCGGTGGGACATCAGGTGGTAGTACCGAAGGTGTATCGGGATGAAATTTTGAACTTAGCTCGCAAGGGACCTTTAGGTGGACATTTGGGAGTAAGGAAGACAGTGGATAGGGTTATGAAAGATTTCTATTGGCCAAAAATGAGGAAGGATATTGCTGACTATTGTAAAAGGTGCCATGCGTGTCAGGTGGTAGGAAAGCCGAACCAGGTTATCTCCAAGGCACCTCTCAGACCGATACCCGCTTTTGAGGAGCCTTTCTCCCGAATCATTGTGGATTTTGTGGGACTTTTGCCTAGAACAACGACTGGGCGGCAGTACGTCATGACCATGATGTGTGCCGCTACACGATTTCCAGAGGCTGTGCCTCCGGGGAATGTTAGGACCCCTGCGGTGGTGAAGGCCCTCATTAAATTCTTTACCACAGTGGGGCTAAGGAAATACAATCGGATCAGGGGAGTACATTTACATCCAGAGCATTTCAGCAAATGATGACACATATGGGAGTTAAACAAATTTTAGCTTCTGCGTACTATCCGGAATCTCAAGGAGCGTTGGAAAGATTCCACGCTACATTAAAGACTATGATCAAAACTTACTGTCAGGAAGACGTTCGAGACTGGGATGATGCATTACCACTTGTGTTATTTGCAGTGAGGACACGGTTCAGGAATCTCTGGGGTTCAGTCCGTTTGAGCTCGTTTTTGGTCACAGACCCAGAGGACCTTTAACCCTACTTAAAGAGAAGTGGTCTAGCCCGAACGTTCAAGTCAGTGTGATTGACTATGTTTTAAAATTCCGGGAAAGACTCCATAAAGTATGCGCCTTGGCAAAGGAAAATTTAAAAGACTCCCAGACGAGAATGAAACAATGGTATGACAAACGTACCCGAGAGCAAGAATTTCACGTGGGCGATAAGGTCTTGGTCCTATTCCCTGTAGTTACCAACCCCCTACAGGCGAGGTTTCAAGGACCATACAAAGTAGTTAAGAAAATAGACTCGCTGAACTATGTGATTGAAACCCCTGATAGACGCAAGCCGAACCAGTTGGTTCATGTAAACATGCTGAAAGGTTATCATGAAACGACCCCCGCGGAGGTCGCTGCAGTCACGAAAACTGATGAGGCAGAGAAGAGTGTTGAGGAGGACCCAGAGCGTTTTGAAAAGATAAGTATAATACCCACCAGACTAGAGAACTCAGTTATTCTAGCCAACCTTGCTGATAAAGTCAATCACTTAGAGCCTGAACAAAGAGAGCAGTTAACACAGCTCATTAAACGGCATACAGATTTATGTCCAGATGTTCCAAGGAGGTGTAAAGGAACAGAGCATGATGTCATCGTTACCTCGAACCAGCCTATTAAACAATCCCCTTCCCGGATGAATTTGGAAAAGAGAAAGCCAGTAGAAAAAGAAATTGAACATATGCTAGCTGCTGGTATAATTCGTGAATCCTTTTCTGCGTGGGCCTCTCCCTGCGTGGTAGTACCGAAACTAGAGGGTACCATAAGATTCTGTACCGATTACAGAAAGGTAAATGCTGTCACGCAGACAGATGCTTACCCTATCCCTAGGGTGGAAGATTGCATTGATAAAATCGGGAAAGCGAGGTACATCACTAAGATTGACTTGTTAAAGGGATACTGGTGCGTTCCTTTAACGGACAGGGCTCGAGAAATTCCAGACTTTGTCACCCCATCCGAGTTTTACGAGTACAACGTCTTGCCGTTCGGAATGAAAAATGCACCAGGGACATCCCAGAGGATGATTGACATGGTGATAAAAGGGTTAACAAATACCAAGACCGATATTGACGATGTGGTAGTTTGGAATGACACCTAGGATGAGCACATTGAGGCTGTAGAAAACCTGTTCAAAAGAATGTCTGCAGCACAACTTACAGTGAACCTTGCAAAGAGTGAATTTGGGCATGCCACAATCACCTACTTGGGGTATGTGGTAGGGCAGGGGCAGTTGGCTCCTGTGCAGGCAAAAGTACAGGCTATTTCTGAGGTTCCTCTACCAACAAATAAGAGAGCCTTAAGAAGATTTTTGGGCATGGTGGGGTACTATCGAAAATTTTGTAAGAACTTTGCTGATATCGCCCTCCCGCTTACAAAACTCCTACAGAAGGAAGAAAAATTTGAGTGGAACAATTCTTGTCAGGATGCTTTTGACAAGTTAAGAACCATACTGTGCCATCACCCTGTGTTAAAGGCACCTGACTTGTTAGAAACTTTCTCCCTGGCGACTGATGCAAGTGATGAGGCTGCAGGGGCAGTCCTATTGCAGAAAGCAGGGGATGGGGTGGAACACCCGGTAGTATATTTCTCTCGGAAGTTCAATGTGCACCAGAGGAATTACTCTACCATAGAAAAAGAATTGTTGGCACTTTTTTTTGGCAATGCAACATTTTGAAGTGTACATTTGTTCAGCACAAAGACCTTTAATTGTTTATTCAGATCACAACGCTTTGGTATTCCTGGCTAACATGAACAATAAAAACAGGAGATTATTAAATTGGAGTCTGATGCTATAAGAGTTTGATATTCAGATGCAACATATTAAAGGAAGTGACAATGTAATCGCTGACTGTTTATCTAGATGCTAAGTGAAGGTATATCTGTATTGCTTTATAGTTAAGAACACTTCCGTGTTTTTTTTGCTAAACTCTGTAATCCTGTAAAACGCTGTACTAGTTAATGTTCCCCTTTGGTGAAAATTCCTAGAAGGATGGGGGTGTTACGAAGGATGAACAGCTTTGATGGGCAGAAGGATGCAGGGTTGCCCATGTCCCCCTCCCCTGGGAGAATTACAAACCGTTACTCTTGCCAGGCTGCTAATGAGAGAGAAAGAGATGGAACAAAAACATACTTGGACTGGAATATTTGCTTCAGATAAGGGAGAGTAACACAGGGAGGAAGAGACTTGTTGTTCCACCATATTACGACTCCTGTAAGACTTATGGCTCCGGAGAGGGCTGTTTACTTGTTACTATTCTGTTCATTAAAATTCCTCAGTGGACAGCCGGAGTGGGCTGGTTTGATGGGCTAAGCCATTCAAAACTGATTGACACCTGAGACCCAGTGAGTAGGGATAAAAGTGAGGTCTGGGGAGACACCGATCAGACGCACCAAGAGACACACTAGTGAGCACTGCTGAAGTGTTGGAACCCACGAGAAAGTGTGGGGCATCGGAGACCGAACGAAGGATTGGTCAATTTTAACTCAGTGTTTATAGCGAGGCCGGTGGGGCCTTGTGTGTGTGTCCACCCTTGCCTGGGTGACGAGTCCACCATAGCAGAACGGTCTAGCTAAAGGACAGAGGGGTCATACCTGAATGGCCACAACAACACATCGACGGATCAAGAACGTAAATGAAGGTTTGACTGGCTGTCACTGTTTGCTCGCTCTCTCTCTTTCTCTCTCTCTCCAACCATTACAACACATCGACCAACAACTACCTCAGCCTGTATGAACTGAACTGAACATTATATTCACATATGACAATTCATTATCCCCTAGACATCGATAGAGCTTGTTTATTATTGATTATTATTATACCCACACTTTTAGGTTTAATATTGCTAACGTGTATTATCTGTATATTTGCATTGTTGATATTGATTTGTATATTTTACTAATAAACACTGTTTTGATAATAGTACCAGACTCCAACGGATACTTCTATCTTTGCTGGTAAGACACCCAGTTACGGGGTACGTAACACTATATTATAAGTAGATCCTAATAAAGGTAGTTTTAACATCAAAAACAGACTCCAAGTGTAGTTTATTGCTGCTGATTCGTGTCTAAAGCGTTGCGATTCATAACAAAATTGGGGCCTGCGTCCGGGATATGAACAAATTTGGGGACGTATTGATTTATTATCAATTTCATTGGGGAAATCCCTTTTGATTGATTTGTGTGTGGAAAATCAGCAGCAATGGATGCTGATAGATGTTTGGAAGCACCAACCTCTGAGGCATTAGAGGACGCCAGAACGATTGAGTTGTTCAGTATTGCCAAAAGGTTAAAACTTGATAAGGTGAAATTGACAATCAGGAGGGCACAGATGTGTTTAAAGTGGAGGAGTTGGAGGTGTTTCCTGAAAGTAAACCTAGTGAGCTTGAGCTCCAGTACAAGTGAGAAAAATTAAAGATGGAGGCTGCGGAAAGGCAGAGGCAGTTTGAGGCTAGAGAGGCACAAAAGCAGAGAGAAGAGGCAGAAAAAATAGAGGGAGGAAGCAGAAAGACAGAGGCTGTTTGAGCTGGAAAAGATAGAGAGATTGCAGCAAAGGCGTCGAGTGTTAGACTCTGGTGATAAGTTTGAGGCCAGTCGGGAAGTTAAATTGGTACCTCCATTTGACGAGGCAGAGGTTGATAAATCCAGCATCATCTTTCGAGAAGTTTCTGTCCCTCTCTCTCTCTCTCTCTCATCGCTCTGGACGCCTCCCCCTCTCTCTCTTAATAGCAGCAGAGTTCATGGGGTCTATTTTGGACCCCGTTACTAAGTAGGGTTACCCCTAACACCCCGAATAAGAGCTTCCAAAAGAGTAGCAGGGATCACCAGGGTAAACCAGAAATTAAAGCTGGGACTAGTGCAAGAGTAAGGATGAAGGGAAACAGTTAAAGGAGAAATATTCTAATCTTACTTGTTACTATTGCCAGAAAGCTGGTCATAAGATGGCTATTTGTTCCATCCTGAAGAGGAAAAACGAAAAGAAGGCAGTCCCAAATGCCAGTGTTCAGTATGTTGAAGCACCTATAAACCCATAGTGTTTTGAACATTCTGTTAAGGCTCAGATAAGGACTGAGAGGTCTGACCGAGTTAAGAAGCGATTCGATCATTTTATGTCAGATGGATTTGTATTAGTAAAGGAGGGGTCAACCCCGGTACCAGTGAAAATTCTTCGAGTTACTGGGGCTTCTCAGTCACTTATATTAGACAGTGTTCTAAAGTTTGGTGATGCATTGATGCAGCATGGTTTCTGTGCCGTTGTACAAGGTAACTTTACAGTCAGGGTTGGTTTCGGGACCTGTTAAAATCGGATTGTGCTCCAGTTTACCGGTGGAAGATGTTACCTTGCTGTTAGGGAATGACCTGGCAGATGGTGAAGTTGTTCCTGCAGTGCAGTTGACAACTAAGCCAACCACTGACGACCCACAGATGGATTTTAACATTTAGCCTTCCTGCCCAGTAACTCGAAGTATGGCTAAAAAGTCTGCCGACGCAGATGGTCTGTGCAGCTTGATTCTGATACCCATGATAGCCATTGAGAGTTAGGGGGCAAAAGTTTAAGGGAAACACGAGGGGATATTTCTTTACTCAGAGAGTGATAGCTGTGTGGAATGAGCTTCCTGTAGAAGTAGTAGAGGCCAGTTCAGTTGTGTCATTTAAGGTAAAATTGGATAGGTATATGGACAGGAAAGGAGTGGAGGGTTATGGGCTGAGTGCGGGTAGGTGGGACTAGGTGAGATTAAGAGTTCGGCACGGACTAGGAGGGCCGGAATGGCCTGTTTCCGTGCTGTGATTGTTATATGATTGTTATATGTTATAGCCAAAATCGGGATTCAGGTTATGATGACTTGTCAGGGACTTTACTGCCTTCATTGTTTCAACAGGATTCCGGTAGTAAGTCTGATGAGAAAGATTTATCCCTGTCAAGGAAGGAGTTTATAGCAGAACAGAACCCAGACCCTGAGATTGAAGTTTTAAAAATCAGCTCTCTCAGATGATGAGATCAAGAAAATGCCAGTTGGGTATTACCTCAAGGATGGAGTGTTAATGAGGAAGTGGAAGCCACCTGCTATAGAAGTGAGTGAGGCATGGGCAATTGTTCACCAAGTTGTAGTTCCTACAGTTTATAGGACTGAAATTTTAACCATGGCCTACAGTATGGGTTTAGGTCGACATTTTGGAGTGAATAAAACTGTAAACAGGATTATGAAATAATTTTACTGGCCGAATTTGAGGAAAGATGTTGTGACCCTCTGCAGAACCTGTCACATTTATCAAGTTGTGGGTAAACCTAATCAGGTCACCCCATTGGCCCCACTCCGGCCTATACCTGCATTCGGTGAACCCTTTTCAAAATTTATAGTGGATTGTGTTGTCCCATTGCCAAAGACTAAAGCTGGCCATCAGTATTTGCTAACTATTATGTGTACTGTATCCAGATTCCCAGAGGCAATACCTCTCAGAAATATTAAAGCTAAAACTGTGGCGAAGGCTCTTACCAAGCTTTTTACTTTATTTGGTTTGCCTAAAGAAATCCAGTCTGAACAAGGAAGTAACTTTACATCTGGATTATTCCAGGAGGTAGTTTATGAACTGGGAGCTAAACAAGTTATATTGTCTGCATACCATCCGGAATCACAGGGTGCTGTAGAAAATTTTCATTCTACCCACAAAACAATGATTAGGACGTATTGTGTTGAAAATGGAAAAGACTGGGATGAAGGAATACATTTGTTTTTGTTCGCAGTCAGAGAGTTGGTCCAGGATTCACTGGACTTTAGTCCATTTGAACTGGTATTTGGTCATAGAGTGAGAGGACCTTTGACCTTGTTAAAGGAACAGTGGATTGATGGAGATGTACATATTAACTTGTTAGGCTATGTTTTGAATTTCAAAAATATATTACACCAATCCTGTAGAGAAAACTTAATGATTTCTCAAGACGAAATGAAGTGTTGCTTTGATAAGCAGGCTCGCGAAAGAAAATACCAGGTGGTAGATAAGGTGCTAGCCTTATCTCCAATGTTGACAAATCCACTTCAGGTGAAATTCAATAGACCGCATGAAATAATCTCTCAAATTAATGATCTGAATAATGTTATTAAAACACCCGACCAACGTAAACTAACACAGGTGGTACAGATAAATATAATAAAGCCTTATTTTGACAAGCAGGCACCATCTGTGAGTGTTGTTGTTAAAACATATGAAGCTGGCAACCCTGAGAATGAAGCATTTGACTCGTCTGAGACTTTTCACAAGCCAAACATGGTCCCAGTTAGGCTAATGAACTCGGTTGTTCCAGAAAACATTGATAAGAAGTTGTCTCATCTGCAGCCAAAGCAACAACAACAGCTGAAGGAATTAATTCTGAAGTTTAAAGATTTATTTCCGGATATTCCCAAGCAAACCACGGTCGCGGTACATTATGTAGATATTGGTCAAGCGAAACCTATTAAACAAAACCTATATCGCATGAACGTAGAAAAGTGTAAATTGGCTGAGCAAGAAATTGAATATATGCTGGAAAATGGTATTATTAGTCCTTCAGCATCAGATTGGTGTCACCCTGCATTATTGTGCCCAAACCTGACGGTAGTGTTAGATTTTGCACTGATTATAGGATGGCAAATGCAGTAACAAAAACAACGATAAGGTTGGAATAGCTAATTTCTTACAAAGATAGATCTGTTGAAAGGGTATTGGTGTGTTCCATTGACGGACAGAGGTAGAGAAATTTCTGCATTTGTGACACCATCTGGTTTGTGTGAATACAATATCTTAATACAAAAATGCTCCAGGAACATTCCAGAGAATGATTGATTTTGTAATTCGAGGGTTAGAACACACAGATGCTTATATTGATGACTTAGTCACAGGGAGTGACACTTGAGAAGAGCATATCTCTGCAGTAGAAAAGCTGTTTGACAGGTTTTCCCAGGCCAGCCTTACAGTTAACTTGGCTGAGAGTGAATTTGGCCATGCCAGTGTGACCTGTCTTGGCTATGTTGTTGGGCAAAGCAAGTTGGCTCCTGTTCGGGCAAAAGTCCAGGCAATTTCTCAAGTTCCTATTCTGACTGCTAAGAAGGCTCTTAGAAGGTTTCTGGGAATGGATGGATATTATCGTAAGTTCTGTAAGAACTTTGCTGCTAACGCTCTTCCTCTGACCAATCTCCTGAAGAAGGGTGAAAAGTTTGTTTGGACCGAGCCTTGTCAGGAGGCATTTGATCGATTGTTATCAGTATTTCAGATTAGGCCAATCAACGTAGTGCTGTCAGCAAATTTAATTAGCAGATTGGAGCTGTGGGTGGCAACACAAGTCATGGGTGCACAGAGAGTAAAGGAGGGGGCAAAAGAGACAACCCTGTGGGTTATGTGTGCTGAGGGTCAGAGAGACAGAGGAGATGGAGCCCACTCTTACCACCTGCCGGCGATCTGACAGGAAGTCCAGGATTCAGCTGCACAAGGCAGGGTGAAGGCCGAGGTCTCTGAGCTTCTTGTCGATACTTCACGCCTTCGTATGGCTACTGCTCTGCCCATGACTGCAAGGAACTGCAGAGAACTTTGGAGAGCAGAGAACATCAGAGAAACAAGCCTCCACTCCATGGACTCTTCCTACACTTCCCCTCCCTCGGAAAAGCAGGCCATGTACTCAAAGATCCTCACAACCTGGACATTTTTGCAGCAAACCCGCTCCCACATTGACGGAGAGATACAAAAGCCTTAAAGTGCGTAACACCAGGCTGAAGGACGGCTTCCTGTCTGCAGTTATAAGCCAAATGAATGATAAAATGGACTCGACCTCACAATGTAACTCGACGTGACCCTGCACCATATGTCTATCTGCACTGCACTTTCTCTGCAGCCAGAATGCTTAGTTACAGTTATTATTTTGTTTACAGTGAGTGTTTTGTCGTATATCAGCTCAATGTACTGCTGCAATGTATCGATCTGTGTGGATGGTACGTCAGACAAGATTTTCACTGTGTCTCAGTACGTAATAAGAATAAACAAATACCCCGTTTTAATTGTGTGGAAATATTAGACACACTGAGCTTCAGCTCTGGAACCGCAGAAGGAAACAGAACTGTTGTCATTTCTGAGGAATGCAAAAAAATAGAAATCAATCTCTCATTACGATCTGCAGTAACTGGGATCAGGTGACCGGTGGTGGGTCTCCCATATCAATATCAGAATCAGGTTTAATAGCACCGACATATGTCATGGAATTCGTTGTCTCTGCGGCAGCAGTAGAATAGATTTTAACAATTGTGATTTAATACAATAATATAAATATTACATAGTTAAATTATATAAATAGTACGAAATGAAAAAAAACGATGTAATAAACTATTTTAATTGTGTGGAACTATTTGACTGACTGGGTTGTTGCTTTGGAAGTAGTGGAGTGAAGCTTAACTAAACTGTACACATTTATGAGAAGCGCAAAGAAATAGAAAAGTCTAAATTCTCACATAAATGGGTCAGACAGCCAGAAACATTGGCAGCACTTCAGCAGATAAAAACAGTGAAATGAAACATGCTGAAAATATTGCAGAAAAAAACATATTGTCCACCACAACGAGAGGACGTGACAGATCCGGATCTCACTGCCTTGGCTGAACGGGGAAAGATGAAGCTACACGGACACGTAGAGCAGTGACCCGCAAATGCTGCAGATCTGCAGAAAAACGTGAACAGGAAACGGGATCACGTGACAGGATTGGTGACTAACTACTCTGCGGAAAAAAACAAACTTGTCTCTCAGATCTCCTCTCACCTTAAATGTATCAGACATTTCAACCCCCAGGACAAATATATCGTCTGTCCACTCTATCTATTCCTCTCGTAATCTTATAAACGTCCATCAAGTCTCACCCCAGCCTGCCCCGCTCTGGAGAAAACAACACGTTTGTCCAGCCTCTCGTTATAACTCATGCCTTCTAATCCAGGCAGTGTCCTGGTAAACCTCTTCTGCGCCCTCTCCAAAGCCCCGACATCCTTCCGAGAATGGGGACGACCAGAACTGTATGAGACACTCCAGATGTGGTCTATCTAGTTTTATAAAACTGTGTTACGAACGATAACGTTTTAGAAACGAACCAGCAGCAATAGAGTTCACACTGGAGTCTGGTTTTGATGTTAAAACCACTTTCTTTATTAGTATCTACTTATAATATAGAAACTTAAATGAAATAAAGTTAACAGTGTTAAGTGTATATATGTGTAAATATAACTCCCAGACTATCGAGCTTGAGGGAACAAAGCTCAGAATCTTGAGATGGTAAAGTAGGAAAGTTCAGTAATCCACGGAATAAATGATCGTCGGGAGATATTTGTGATCCAGGGAGGAACGTAGAGAAAAGGCCGTTACTTCAAAATAACCGTCGACGAAGTTCTTATCCGTTGAATCGTCCACATACGAGTTATCAGCGAAAGTGAGCTGTCACAACCTTCCCAGGCAAGGGTTAATACAAGACATTCCGAAACCCACTCCTATGGATTATACGAAGTGACAGCCACACACATTCGTTGTGGTTCTGTGTGCCGATTATCAACCCACTCTTGTGGACATAGGAGAGTTCCAAGCCTCAGATGCGACTAACTGAAGCGATCAGCTTTTCCAGTCTCTCTCTCTCTCTCTTTAGACTGGCCGACTGCCTGTCTGCAGATCGCTCTCTCTCTCTTATGGTTCAGTCCACAGTCAGCGCTGTCAGCCTGTGACTGACGTCATAGCCCCGCCTCCTCACGCCGGCGCTCTTAAAGAAACAGTCACAGTACGACCGCAGGCTCGTAACAGCCGCAACACAACTTCCCAACTTTTGAACTCAATGCTTCAACTAATAAAGACAACCATGCCCTTTGCCCTCTTAACCTCCCGGTCAATCTGTGTAGTCTCTTTCTGGGAGCGATGAACTTGGAGTCTAAGATCCCTCTGATCATCAACACTGTTCAGGGTTTTGCATTTAACAGTGTACTGTCTCATACATTCGACCTACCGAGCTGCCAAGATGATCATCACTAATCAAATCTCACTGAGATTTCTCAGGTCCTGTTGAATTTATTGCCAAGTGCACAAGTACGGGAAGGTACAGGTACAGAGAAACACTGACTTGTGGCGGCATCACAGGCAAGTACATTCAGATAACACACGGAACATAAATTATACGATTCTCTGTCAGTAACAATCTATAAATATGTTTATGTTAATAACGATATATAAAATACATTGTGTCATGATCAATATTAAAATGTGCATTTTGTGTCAATAACAGACTTGGAAATGTTGAATTTGGTCCCTGTCTCCATTCCTCCTGAGATCCACAACCAGCTCCTGTGTTTTTGTCACAACGAGGGAGAGGTTGTTTTCTTGACACCACTGTGATGACTTCTTCTCTGCAGGCTGCCTCGTTATTATTTGAGATCAGGCCAGTCAGTGTAGTGTCGTCAGCAAATTTAATTAGCAGATTGGAGTTGTGGGTGGCAACGGAAGTCATGGGTGCACAGAGAGTAAAGGAGGGGGCAAGGAGACAACCCTGTGGAGTATGTGTGCTGAGGGTCAGAGAGACAGAGGTGAGGGAGCCCACTCTTACCACCTGCCGGCGATCTGACAGGAAGACCAGGATCCAGCTACACAAGGCAGGGTGAAGGCCGAGATCTCTGAGCTTCTTGTCGATACTTCACGCGTTCGTATGGCTACTGCTCTGCCCATGACTGCAAGGAACTGCAGAGAACTTAGAGAACAGAGAACATCAGAGAAACAAGCCTCCCCTCCATGGACTCTTCCTACATTTCCCCTCCCTCGGAAAAGCAGGCCATGTACACAAAGATCCTCACAACCTGGACATTCTTGCTGCAAACCCGCCTCCCCCATCGGGGAAGAGATACAAAAGCCTTAAAGCGCGAACCACCCGGCTCAAGGACGGCTTCCTGTCTGTGGTTATTAGCCAAATGAATGATAAAATGGACTCGGCCTCACAATGTAACTCGACGTGATCCTGCACCATATGTCTATCTGCACTGCACATTCTCTGCAGCCATAATGCTTTGTTACAGTTATTGTTTTGGCATTTTCTTTTTTTTTCATTTTTATAAATTTTTTATAGGTACATAATCTTCTACAGCTATAAAATGATACAAAACTTCAATAGATTAATATGTATACAATTAATAAAGCTGAAAGAACTGATCGTAAAATATAATATTAAAAATATATATATAAAAGGGAAAAAAAGAACCCCATCTAACTAGGAAAAAAAAACACTAACTACATAAGTAACACACATTTGACCATCATCTAAATATGAAAATAAGAAACATCAACCGTCATTTCATATTTATAAAAAAATAAAATTGGAAGGAAACCATATAGCGTAATTCAAATTAAATGATAATATTTGGCAAAAGAACCCCAACTTCCCTCAAAATCGAATAGAGGATCAAAAGTTCTACTTCTAATTTTTTCCAAACTAAGACATAACATTCCTTGCGAAAACCATTCAATTAATGTAGGGGAAGAAATATCATTCCATTTTAATAAAATAGCCCTTCTTGTCAGTAGTGTAACAAATGAAATTACAGGTAGATCTGAAGATGAAATACCCTGAATATGATGTGGAACTATTCCAAATAGAACAGTCAATCTATTAGGTTGTAAATTAATTTTCAGAGCTTTATAAATTGTACAAAATAAAGATTTTCAAAACGATTTTAATGAAGAATATGACCTGAACATGTGTGACAAAGTAGCTACTTTAGTTTCACATCTATCACAGCATTGGTCTATAGTAGGAAATATTTCAGATAGTCTCTCCTTTGTTAAATAATAATCATGAACATTTTTATATTGAATGAAACAATGGTTGGCACATACAGAAGAAGAATTTACGTTTTTCAAAACTCGAAGCCAATCTTCATTAACAAAGGTCATATTAAGTTCTCTCTCACAATATTGTTTAATCTTTAGTGATACGTTCTCTTTTTGTAATAAAAATAAATTATAAATTCTGCTAATGGAATCTTTCACTAAGGGATTCAATTTCAAAATGATATCGAACAAATCAGATTCTTGTAAATATGGAAACTTAGGTAAACATTGTTGTAAAAAATGTTTCACCTGAACGTATTGCAAAAAATGTGCATGAGCGAGAGAAAATTTATTAGTTAACTCTTCAAAGGATCCTTTTATTTTTCCATAGGAGAAAAAATGGGGTCAGTTGTTGAAGGTTTAAATGAAAAGTTTCGATATAAAAACTAGACAACTTAAATTGTTTAAAAAATTTTAAAAAACGAAACTGAACCCAAATCCGTAGGGGTTGTTTAATAACCGGGTAAAGATTTAAATTTGGAATTTTAGAGAGCTGTAAAGGTAATGGAGCTCCTAAAATTTAAGTTAAATAAAATTGTTTCAGAACTTTTAATTCCAAATCAACCCATAATGATTTTTGGTTATTATCAACCCAATATAACCAAAAACATAATAGTCTAATATTCACAGCCCACTAATACCGTCTTAAATTAGGAAGTTCAAGTCAACCATTTTTTTAGATTTTTGTAAATGATACTTATTAATTCTTGGACTTTTATTGTTCCAAATAAAGGAAGAAATAAGAGAGTCAATTTGATCGAAAAAAAAATTAGTTAAAAAGATAGGTATATTTTGGAAAATATATAAAAATCTAGGTAAAATCATCATTTTCACAGCGTGAATACGACCTATTAAAGAAAAAATACGTGGATTCCATCTAGAAAATAGTTGTTTCATGGAGTCCATTAAAGGAACTACATTCGCTTCATAGAAATCTTTATGTTTTTTAGTAATTATAATACCTAAATATCTAAAGGTATTAACAATTCTAAAAGGAATATCATTATATATACTAACAGGGACATTTAATGGAAACAATTCACTTTTATTCAAGTTAAGTTTATATCCTGAAAATTTACTAAAATCTTTAAGTGTTTCCAAAAGATTAGGAATTGATTCCTCAAGATTTGAAATAAAAACCAAAAGATCATCTGCATAAAGAGAAATCTTATGTATGGTTCCATTCATAGAGATACCGAGAATATTTTTAGCTTCAAGTAGTGTTATAGCTAAAGGCTCCAATACAACATTAAATAATAAAGGGGTTAATGGACATCCCTGTCTAGTTCCACGAGAAAGTGAGAGAAAAAAAGAAGAGCTGCAGTTATTAGTAATGGCAAGCTCAAGGACGGCTTCTTGTCTGTGGTTAGAAGCCAAATGAATGATAAAATGGTCTCGGCCTCACAATGTAACTCGACGTGACCCTGCACCATATGTCTATCTGCACTGCACTTTCTCTGCAGCCATAATGCTTTGTTACAGTTATTGTTTTGTCGTATCTCAGCTCAATGTACTGTTGTAATGTATCGATCTGTGTGGATGGTACGTCAGGCAAAGTTATCACTGTAGCTCAGTACGTGATGATAATAAACAAATTCCCCATTTTAATTGTGTGGAAATATTAGACAGACTGAGCTTCTGCTCTGGAACCACAGAAGAAAACTGAACTGTTGTCATTTCTGAGGAATGCAAATAAATAGAAAAGGCTTCAATCTCACATTACGATCTGCGGTAACTGGGATCAGGTGACCGGTGGTGGGTCTCCCATATCAATATCAGAATCAGGTTTAATAGCACCGACATATGTCATGAAATTCGTTGTCTCTGCGGCAACAGTAGAACCTAATTCATAACCATAGATTTTAACAATTATGTTTTAATATAAGAATATAAATATTACATAGTTAAATTATATAAATAGTACAATTTAAAAATAACGATGTAATAAACTATTTTAATTGTGTGGAACTATTTGACTGACTGGGTTGTTGCTTTGGTAGTAGTGGAGTGAAGCTTAACTGAACTGTACACATTTATGAGAAGCTCAGAGAAATAGAAAAGGCTAAATTCTCACATAAATGGGTCAGACACCCAGAAACATCGGCTGCACTTCAGCAGATAAAAACAGTGAAATGAAATATGCTGAAAATATTGCAGAAAAAACATATTGTCCACCACAACGAGAGGACGTGACCGATCCGGATCTCACTGACTTGTCTGAACGGGGAAAGGTGAAGCTACACGTACACGTAGAGCAGTGACCCGCAGATGTTGCAGATCTGCAGAAATACGTGAACAGGAAACGGGATCACGTGGCCGCTTTGGTCTCCCACCCCCAGTCAGATGTCCAGTTACCCACTACTCCGTGGACAGAAGCAAAATTCCCGCTCACATCTCCTCTCGCCTTAAATGTATTAGACATTTCAACCCCCATGAAAAATATATAATCTGTCCACTCTCTCTATTCCTCTCGTAATGTTATAAACGTCCATCCAGTCTCACCCCAGCCTGCGCCGCTCTGGAGAAAACAGCACAAGTTTGTCCAGCCTCTCGTTATAGCTCATGCCCTCTAATCCAGGCAGTGTCCTGGTAAACCTCTTCTGCGCCCTGTCCAAAGTCCCGACATCCTTCCGAGAATGGGGGAGACCAGAACTGTATGAAACACTCCAGATGTGAGCTAACTAGTTTTATAAAACTGTGTTACGAACTGAAACGTTTTAGAAACGAACCAGCAGCAATAGAGTTCACACTGGAGTCTGGTTTTGATATTAAAACCACTCTCTTTATTCGTATATACTTATAATATAGTAACTTAACGAAATAAAGAAAAGTTAGCAGTGTTATAATTCCCAGACTATACAGACTGAGGGAACAAAGCTCAGAGTCTTGAGATGGTAAAGTAGGAAAGTTCAGTAATCCACGGCATAAATGATGGGAGAGAGATATTTGTGATCCAGGGTGAAACGTAGAGAAAAGGCCGTTACTTCAAAATAACCGTCGACGAAGTTCTTATCCGTTGAATCCGTCCACATACGAGTTATCAGCAAAAGTGACCTGTCACAAGAATACCATCTCCTAGGGGTTACCACACAACATACCCAGGCAAGGGTTAACACAAAATATTCCAAAATCCACTCCTATGGATTATACGAAGTGACAGCCACACACATTCGTTGTGGTTCCGTGTACCGATGATCAACCCACTCTTGTGGGCAGAGGAGAGTTCCAAGCCTCGGCTGCGACTAACTGAAGCGATCAGCTTTTCCAGTCTCTCTCTCTCTCTCTTTAGACTGGCCGACTGCCTGTCTGCAGATCGCTCTCTCTCTCTTATGGTTCAGTCCACAGTCAGCGCTGTCAGCCTGTGACTGACGTCATAGTCCCGCCTCCTCACGCCGGCGCTCTTAAAGAAACAGTCACAGTACGACCGCAGGCTCGTAACAGCCGCAACACAACTTCCCGACTTTTGAACTCAATGCTTCAACTAATAAAGACAACCATGCCATTTGCCTTCTTAACCACCCGATCAATCTGTGCAGTCTCTTTCGAGTTACGAGCAGGAGGAGGAAGAGGAACCAGACCAGCAGGATGTGGCTATGAATGAAAGATGAGAAACATTTGGAAACTGGTTAATTGAAAAACAAAATGGTTAATTTCTACAAAACATTGCAGGTAATCAGCAGATCAGGCAGCAAATGTGGAGAGGAATAAATGGGCAGCATTAAATCCGAGCCCCTTCAGCATGTCTAGACTGTGTACTCCTCTGCTTAGTTGCAGCCTGAACTGTAGAGCTCCTTCAGTATTGTGTGTGTGTGCGTCTTTGTATTTCCAGCAAATGCAGAATCTCTTTTGTTTCAGATCTGCATTTGTAAGAGGATTGTATTTTGGCATGAGATACACAAAATGCCTGTTGATATTTAGTGTTTTGTTTATGGGATCCGCTTTCTGCGTTAAGAAAGCTGCTGAGTTTTCTACACACACACACAAAAAACTGAGATATGGGCATGGAACAGGTGCGTGCAGAAATTGTTAATGGCACCATGATTACCCATAAAGCCGCGCGATTAAAACTTCGCTCTCGTTTGAAGCGCCGATCAAATGCGCAGGCGCAGGGTTGCTGCCATCTCCGATAACTACGCATGCGTGCAGTATACAAAATGTCGGGAGGAGCGGAAAGGTAAGGGCTTTTTCGACTCTAATTGAGTGACAATTGCTGCGAGAACCGGAGACTGTAGCCCGCAAACTCGGCACAGGCCAGGTATTTTTCCTCTCTCTCAGCCCCACGATCCGTATACGGGCCCCGGGGAGCTTCCGGCTAATCAGGGAACGGGAGCAGATAGATCTCACAGACAGAGCTGAGCTCCAGCTATCTGAATGCAAGGATTAGGAACTCGGAAAAAAGAGAACAAAATCTTTCTATAAGCTGTTGAGAAAATCACCTTTGCTCTATCTCCAACCGCAGCAAGAGAAAACCTGCAGCTGCTGGAAATGCAAGCAACACACACAAAATGCCGGAGGAACTCAGCATTAGTACTCTTTCCTATAGGTGCTGTCCGGCCTGCTGAGTTCCTCCGGCATTTTGTGTGTGTTGCTTGCTCCGGACTTTTCAACCGGTGAGAACATGTTCTGTCCAATTCTCTCTGGGCACATAATGATATCAAACACTGGGCAACAAGTTGCTTTCACATCACAAATGTGCCAGACTCCAATGAGACAGACTACTGCCCTTCCCTTCATATTCATTGGGATTGCCATCACTGAGTTCATCACCGTCAGTCATTGGGGGAGGGTTCAGGGGAAATATTTATGTACAGTACAGAAACTGGTGTTACCTGTGTGTATTGTTGTGATGCAAAAGTTGCTGGATAATTTGCAAGTGGGAAGAAGAGGAGTGATATTTGGAAGTCCAACTTTTTGAAACACCATTTAGCAAGAAAATTGCATACAGTGATATGCAAAAGTTTGGGCACCCCTGGTCAAAATTTCTGTTCCTGTGAGTAGCTAAGCGAGTAAAACGATGACCTGATTTCCAAAAGGCAAAAGTTAAAGATGACACATTTCTTTAATATTTTAAGCAAGATTACTCTTTTATTTCCATCTTTTACAGTTTCAAAATAACAAAAAATTTAAAGGGCCCGAAGCAAAAGTTTGGGCACCCTGCATGGTCAGTACTTAGTAGCAACCCCTTTGGCAAGTATCACAACTTTAAATGCTTTCTGTAGCCAGCTAAGAGTCTTTCAATTCTTGTTTGGGGATTTTTGCCCATTCTTCCTTGCAAAAGGCTTCTAGTTCTGTGAGATTCTTGGGCCGTCTTGCATGCACTGCTCTTTTGAGGTCTATCCAGAGATTTTCGTTGATGTTTAGGTCGGGGGACTGTGATGGCCATGGCAAGACCTTCAGCTTCCGCTTCCTGAGGGAGTCCATTGTGGATTTTGAGGTCTGTTTACGATCATTATCTTGTTGTAGAAGCCATCCTCTTTTCATCTTCAGCTTTTATACAGACGGTGTGATGTTTGCTTCAAGAACTTGCTGGTATTGGATTGAATTAATTTTTCCCTCTACCAGTGAAATGTTCCCTGTGCCACTGGCTGCAACACAAGCCCAAAGCATGGTCGATCCATCCCCATGGTTAACAGTTGGAGAGGTGTCCTTTTCATGATATTCTGCACCTTTTTTTTCTCCAAACATACCTTTGCTCATTGTGGCCAAAAAGTTCTTTTTTTTAACTTCATCAGTCCACAGGACTTGTTTCCAAAATGCATAAGGCTTGTTTAGATAACACACACACAAAATGCTGGTGGAACACAGCAGGCCAGGCAGCATCTATAGGGAGAAGCACTGTCGACGTTTCAGGCCGACACCCTTCGTCGTTTCGCTTGTTTACTTGTTCCTTTGCAAACTTCTGATGCTGAATTTTGTGGCAAGGGCACAGGAAAGGTTTTCTTCTGATGACTCTTCCATGAAGGTCATATTTGTACAGGTGTCCCTGCACAATGAACAGTGCACCACCACTTCAGAGTCTGCTGAATATTACTGAAGGTCTTTTGCAGTCAAACAGGGGTTTTGATTTACCTTTCTAGCAATCCTACGAGCAGTTCTCACAGAAGGATTTCTCGGTCTTCTAGACCTCAACTTGACCTCCACTGTACCTGTTAACTGCCATTTCTTAACTACATTACGAACTGAGGTAATGGCTACCTGAAAATGCTTTGCTATCTTCTTATAGTCTTCTCCTGCATCATGCATTTTAATTTTCAGAGTGCTAGGCAGGAGCTTAGAGGAATCCATGGCTGCTGATTGTTGGGACAAGGTTTGTGAAGTCAGGGTATTTGTAAAGTTTTGAAATTTGCAACACCTGGCTTTTTCTGACGAAGATTGTGAACAAGCCATAGCCCTAACAAGCTAATTAAGGTCTGAGACCTTGGTAAAAATTATCTGATAGCTCAAATCTCTTGGGGTTCCCAAACTTTTGCAGGGTGCTCTTTTCCTTTTTTTCCACTCTGAAATTGTAAAAACAAAAATAATACACTAATCTTGCTTAATATGTTGAAAAGAATGTTTCATCTTTAACTTTATGACTTTTGGAGATCAGTTCATCTTCCACTCAGTTAACTATTCAGAATAACAGAAATTTTGACCGGGGTGCCCAAACTTTTGCCTACCAATGTATATACGGTGCGCAAAAGCACTGGCGAGAAAATCCTTCAGTACTGCTGCAGGCCTGTTACACAGGTTGTGTGAGAGTGAAGATGAAGTCGATGAAACCCAGAGGAGATCAAAGTGCTTATTGACAGTGACTTGCTAGCTGTAGAAATCAATACCTCTCTATATAAAATTCAGTGTGCACATGTTGTTCTCACTGGGCAAAAATTTGCACAGCACGAGGTTTTTGTGCACGCTGGTGATTACAAAT
Source organism: Hemitrygon akajei (assembly GCF_048418815.1). Taxonomy (NCBI): domain Eukaryota; kingdom Metazoa; phylum Chordata; class Chondrichthyes; order Myliobatiformes; family Dasyatidae; genus Hemitrygon; species Hemitrygon akajei. The sequence continues at coordinate 1,214,911 of NW_027331978.1, read as the reverse complement.
TGGAGGGGACATTGGTGGGAAGGTGGGGAGACCTCCAGTGTCCCTGATGTCCTCACCTACAAGATGTGCATCCAGCTGCAGCTTGTAACCCGGCACTTTAAGGAGTTGGATCTTGAAATGGATGAATTCCGGATCAGCCGGGAGTGGGAGGGGGTGATAGAAATGACAGAAAGAGAGGTGCAGGACACAGGAAACTGGGTGAGAGTCAGGAAGGGGAATGAGGTTAAACAGCCATCGTAGAATACTCCTGTGGCCATCCCCCACAACAACAGGTGGACCACTTTCGAAACTGTTGGGGGAGGGATTATCTGGCAGAGGTAAGTCAAAGATGTGATAGGGGATTCGATAGTTAGGGGAACAGAACTAGAAGGGGACTAATATCCTAGTGGTAAGGCTTGCAAGTGCTAGTGGGGGATTTAAAGTTGCAGGCAGGGAGGGAGCCAGAATGACAGAACAGATAATGGAGGGGGTGAATGGAATTGAATTGACTTTAATACTTATATCCTTCATATACATGAGCAGTAGAAATATTTACATTATGTCTCTGTCTAAATGTGCAATGTGCAATTTATGGTAATTTATAATAAACAGTATGTACAACAGGACAGTCAAATAACATAGAAATACAGTTGTATCAGCATGAATTAATCAGTCTGATGGCCTGGTGGAAGAAGCTGTCCCAGAGCCTGCTGGTCCTGGCTTTTATGCTGCGGTACCATTTCCCAGATGGTAGCAGCTGGAGCAGTTGGTAGTTGGGTTGACTGGGATCCCCAATGACCCTTCGGGTCCTCTTTACAGCCCTGAATAGTGGGAAGTTCACATTTACAGATGCACTGGGCAGTCCACACCACTCTCTGCTGAGTCCTGCAATTGAGGGAAGTACAGTCCCCATTCCAGGCAGTGACACAGCCAGTCACAATGCTCTCAATTGTGACCCTGTAGAAAGTTCTTAGGATTTAGGTCCCCATTTCAAACTTTTCAATGCTCTGAGGTGAACGAGGCACTGTTGTGTTTTTTCCCACCACACAACCAGTATGTATGGACCATATATTATGATATTGTAGCCATTGCTGGGACTTGGTTCCAGCCAACAGTCTGAGGAATATAGAGGAACAAATCTTTCTCCAGTGATCACAGTGAAACCCATGCCAAGAAACAAAGGTTGATATATTAAGTGATTTTAATTTTCCATATATTGACTGAGACTCATACCATAAAAATACGGTTGGGGTAGAGTTTGTCAAATGTGCCCTTAATCGGGACGTAGAATTCCCAATGTAGAAGTTGCATATGCAATTGCGTGTGCAATAAACTATCAGGAAATGATCCGGGGCTGTTGACAGAAATTAGTGATCATAATGCCATGAGATTCAAAGTAAATATGGAAAAAGAGAGGGCTGGACCATGGGTTGAGATGGCCAACACAGATGCCTTGTGCAGGAAGGCACAGAGTCGACTGTACTTCCTTAGAAGGTTGGCGTCATTCAATGTCTGCAGTGAGATGCTGAAGATGTTCTATAGGTCAGTTGTTGAGAGCGCCCTCTTCTTTGTGGTGGCGTGTTGGGGAGGAAGCATTAAGAAGAAGGACGCCTCACGTCTTAATAAGCTGGTAAGGAAGGCGGGCTCTGTCATGGGCAAAGTACTGGAGAGTTTAACATCGGTAGCTGAGCGAAGGGCGCTGAGTAGGCTACGGTCAATTATGGAAAACCCTGAACATCCTCTACATAACACCATCCAGAGACAGAGAAGCAGTTTCAGCGACAGGTTACTGTCGATGCAATGCTCCTCAGACAGGATGAAGAGGTCAATACTCCCCAATGCCATTAGGCTTTACAATTCAACTGCCAGGACTTAAGAACTTTTTTTAAAGCTATTATTAATGCTTTTTGAGTTAGTGATTTAGATGCATATCATATTATTACTGAGTTAAGTATTGTATGTAATGAGTTTTTTGCTACAACAAGTGTATGGGACATTGGAAAAAATGTTGAATTTCCCCATGGGGATGAATAAAGTATCTATCTATCTATCTATCTATCTATCTATCTATCTATCTATCTATCTATCTATCTATCTATCTATCTTGAGATTCTAAATTGGAGAAAGGTCAATTTTGATGGCGTCAGAAAAGATCTGCCAAGTGTGGATTGGGACAAGCTGTTTTCTGGCAAATTATGATAATTTGCTAATTTATAATTTTACTAATTTGATAATTTATGATAATTACCATAATTAGTTGGTGAGTGGGAGTTCTTCAGAAGTGAAATTTTGATGATGCAGAGTTTGTAATTGCCTGCAAAACTAAAAGTTGAAAGATAACTGGTGCAGGGAACCTTGGTTTTCAAGAGATATCGAAGCCCTGGATATTTTGCTCCTCTCAATGCCTCAGACTGTTGGGTGCTACAATATCATAATTCCACACCGTGAGCTCATCCGACAATTTTTTTAGTTGTCTTCTCTTGGTTTCTAAAAGCTTCCCAATAGTTTCTGCTCTTTTGTTTGCCCCCTCTTTGACTTTTATGTTGGCTTTGGCTTCTCATTTCAGCCATGGTTGTGTCCTTCTGCGATTAACGAAGAGGAAGTAGATAGATAGATAGATACTTTATTCATCCCCATGGGGAAATTCAACTTTTTTTCCAATGTCCCATACACTTGTTGTAGCAAAACTAATTACATACAATACTTAACTCAGTAAAAAATATGATATGCATCTAAATCACTATCTCAAAAAGCATTAATAATAGCTTTTAAAAAGTTCTTAAGTCCTGGCGGTTGAATTGTAAAGCCTAATGGCATTGGGGAGTATTGACCTCTTCTTAATGCTTCCTCCCCAACACGCCACCACAAAGAAGAGGGCGCTCTCCACAACTGACCTATAGAACATCTTCAGCATCTCACTACAGACATTGAATGACGCCAACCTTCTAAGGAAGTACAGTCAACTCTGTGCCTTCCTGCACAAGGCATCTGTGTTGGCAGTCCAGTCTAGCTTCTCGTCTAACTGTACTCCCAGATACTTGTAGGTCTTAACCTGCTCCACACATTCTCCATTAATGATCACTGGCTCCATATGAGGCCTAGATCTCCTAAAGTCCACCACCATCTCCTTGGTCTTGGTGATATTGAGATGCAGGTAGTTTGAGTTGCACCATATCACAAAGTCCTGTATCAGTTTCCTATACTCCTCCTCCTGTCCATTCCTGACACACCCCACTATGGCCGTGTCATCAGCGAACTTCTGCACATGGCAGGACTCCGAGTTATATTGGAAGTCTGATGTGTACAGGGTGAACAGGACCGGAGAGAGTACAGTTCCCTGCGGCGCTCTTGTGCTGCTGACCACCGTGTCAGACCTACAGTCTCCCAACCGCACATACTGAGGTCTATCTGTCAAGTAATCCACTATCCAATCCACCATGTGAGAGTCTACTCCCATCTCCGTTAGTTTGTGCCTTAAGATCTTGGGCAGTAGTGGGAAAGTTATTAGACCATATGTGCAGGAACCGGATATATAAGTATTTGGATCGATTTGGACTGATTAAGGATAGACAGCATGGTTTTGTGCATGGTAGGTCATGTCTGACCAGTCTTATACAGTCTCTCGAGGAAGTTATCAGGAAAGTGGATGAAGACAAGGCAGTGGACGTTGTCTACATGGACGTCAGCAAGGCACTTGACAAAGTCTCATATGGGAGGTTGGTCAAGAAGGTTCAGTCATTCAGCATTCAAGATGAGATAGTAAATTGGATGAGACACTGTCTTTGGGAGAAGCCAGAGTGTGGTAGCAGATGGTTGCCTCTCTGACCGGAGGCCTGTGTCTAGTGGTGTGCCACAGGGATCAGAGCTGGATCTGTTGTTGTTTGTCATCTATATCAGTAGTCTGGATGATAAGATGGTTAGGGATCAGCAAATTTGTGGATGAAACCATGACTCGGGATTCAGCGGACTGCGAGAAGACTATCATGGCTTGCAGTGCGAACTGGACCAGGTGGAAATATGGCTTGAGAAATGGAAAATGGAATTCAATGCAGACAAGTGCAAGGTGTTGCATGTTGGTGGGACCTACCAGGGTGGGTCTTACACAGTGACTGGTCGGACATGGAGGAGTGTTGTTGAGGAATGGGATCTGGGAATACAGGTCTATATTTCACTGAAACTGGTGTCACAGTTCGATAGGGACGGAAAGAAAGATTTTGTCATATAGTCCTTCATAAACCAAAGTACTGAATGGTATGTGATGTTGACTATGTACAAGACATTGGTGAGGCCTAATTTGGAGTACTGAGTACAGTTTTGGTCAGCAACCTACAGGAAAGATGTCAAGACTTTGAAAGAGTTCAGAGAAAATTCACAAGGATGTTGCCAGGTCTGGAGGACTTGGGTTATAAGGAGAGATTGAACAAGCCAGGACTTTATTCCTTGGAATGTAGAAGATTGAGGGGAGATTTGATGGAGTTATATTACTATTTAGAGGTTTATAGATAGGGTAAAAGCAAGCTGGCTTTTACCACTGAGATTGGGTGCGACTACAACCAGAGGCCATGGGTTAAGGGTGAAAGGTGAAATGTTAAGGGAAACATGAGGGGAAACTTCTGCCGGGCGAGTTTCCAAAGAGATCACCAGCTCATAACCCAGCACGGATGGAAAGCGTGCAGGGGAACCAGCTGGATTCGAACTCAGGAGCTTTCGTCCCGAAGTCTGGCTTTGATGCCACTACGCCATCAGCCAGGTCAGGAGATATTGACATGGCATTGAAACTGTGGCACTTTAAATTAACATTACATAAAGGAAAACCCTAGCTGCGCATCAAGAAAGGCTATTTACGTGAGAGGGTTTCTGTTACTGTGGGGCCAGACACCCTTTCAGCTCAGTGGGAAGAGGGAATAATTCAAATGGACAGAGTCAAACAGAGCCAAGTCACAGATTGGAGATGGCATAAGTGCCCCATTCTTATAGAGCATCAGAGAGTTTGAGGGTCATTCCAGATACCAGCACTGTGCCCAGTTAGAAGGAGAATTCGCTCTCCAATGTGTTGAACTTCACTGTAACAGTGTGATGTCAGATCACATCTTGGCAACTCAAGTGATCTCATCTCAAATGTTGTCCTTCACCCACTGATGGATTTTTAAATCTTTTTACAGGTTAAAATCGACAAGGAATTTGTCTATGGGAATTCAAACACAACACACCAGTTGTGCTGTCTCTGTCTAGATATTTAAGGAGCAAGAGATTCAACCAGCCATCCTTCCTGCTCAGACTGTGGGGAGGGATTCACTCGGTCATCTGACCAACTGACACGTCCGTCATTTTACAATCAACAGGCCGTTCACCTGCTCAGACAGTGAGAATGGATTCACTCGGTAATCTCAACTGAAGGTTCACGCTGGGCAAGGCCATTCATCTATTCTGTGTGTGGGAAGGGGTTCAGTCGGTTTTCCCACCTGTGGACACACCAGTCAGTTCACACTGGGCAGAGGCTGGTCATCTGCTGAATTTGTGGGGATGGATTCTCTCGGTCATCTGGCCTAATGGCTCACCAGCGAGTTCACACTGGGCAGTGGCTGTTCGCCTGCTCAGAATGTGGGAAGAGATTCACTTGCTCATCTAAACTGAAGGTACATCAGCGTGTTCACACTGGGGAGAGGCCATTCACCTGCTCAGACTGTGGGAAGGGATTCACTTGCTCATCCACACTGAAGGCACACCAGCGAGTTCACACTGGGGTGTGGCCGTTCAACTGCTCAGAATGTGGGAAGGGATTCAGTCAGTCATCTGATCTACAAAAACACCAGCGAGTTCACACTGGGGAGAGGCCGTTCATCTGCTCAGAATGTGGGAAGGGATTCAGTCATTCATCCACCCTACACAGTCACCAACGAGTTCACACTGGGGAGAGGCCATTCACCTGCTCAGAATGTGGGAAAGGATTCAGTCATTCATCGACCCTACACAGACACCAGCGAGTTCACACTGGGGAGAAGCCATTCACCTGCTCAGAATGTGGGAAGGGATTCACTCAGTCGTCTGATCTACAAAACCACCAGCGAGTTCACACTGGGGAGAAGCCATTCACCTGCTCAGTCTGTGGGAAGGGATTCACACAGTCGTCCAAACTATTGGCACACCAGTCAGTTCACACTGGGGAGCGGCCGTTCACCTGCTCAGACTGTGGGAAGGGATTCACGCTGTCATCTAATCTACTGAGACACCAGCGAGTTCACACTGGGTAGAGGCTGATCACCTGCTCCGTCTTTGGGAAGAGATTCTCTCGGCCACCTCCACCAAATGTGCATCATTGTCAACTCAAACTGGAGTTTCAGGAAGGTATTAAGAAAGAGCAAGAATTCACTGGCAGAGAGGACGGAACCTACTGCCTGAGGGTGGTTTCCGCCCAGAACATTTGGGCAGAACCCGCAGCGTCACAGTGACAGTCCGAGAGCAGCGTCACATCGGCAGCCAGGAGCAGCGTCACAACCCGCGGTAAGATGCCGAACTTTAAATAATTGTTGAGACTTTCAGGGAAAGGAGCACTGCTGTCACTGCGTTTGGGTTAACTCCGCCATGGGGATCATCGCACACAGGCACTTCTTGAAAACGGCGCGAGGCTTAAGAAGAGCTCGCAAACGTTCGAGAGAGTTCACCCAGTTTGGAGCCATAATGATCCAGTAGAGAAACGGAGGTGCAGCTCCGAAATCGTCTCCGAAGTCCGAGAGGCAGCCAGTTTTTCATCTAATCCTAATGCTAAGGTGGATGCTAATGCTACTGCCTTATGACTAACCTTGACTAGACTAATAACTGACATGACTGATTATTTATGACTACTGACTAATAACTAAGAACTATGAGTTGCCACACTTGCAAAAATAAAAATAAAAAAGGAAAAAGAAGGAAAGTTGTTTGGTCATTGAATGTAATCCGGTTAACCTGGAGTCCTGAAAAAGGAAGGAAATCAAGTTCAGATAAAACAACATCGAAGCATCACTAAAAAGTTGTACTCTCACCTGTGAACAGCCTGCAGAGAGAATCAAACATGTCTGATCAAGCTATTGGGAAATCGGTTGAGCAACTCAAGCTGGAGAGAATGACAGCAAAAAGATTGTTTTCTCATCTGGCCAACAGCATTACCAGGACCTATGAAGACATGTCTGAAGAGGAGCTCAGAGTGAGTTTCAATAAACTCACAATGGAAGCCGAGAGAGTCATGGAAGCCAATGATGATGCGGAGGCCGGACTCACTGCAGAACGGGAGGCGGAGCTGAACACAGAGAAAGTAGCTGTGTCAACTGAACAGCAAAAAGCCGACCTGGCAAAGACGCCAAATGAGTGTGAGTTGAAACTAAAGGAAATCAGAAGGCTGATCCAGGAGACTCTTTTGACCAACTTTGGAAATGTTGAGTTGCTCACAGTACTACAAGCAGCAGAGGATGAATGTGATGATGTTGCTGCTGTACAACCCAATGGCCACCAGGAGGCATATGACTTCATGCTTAACCACCTGCAAGGACTGGTAAAGACAGCAAAGGAGGTTCATGGTCGGTAGGAATGATGGATCCCGCCAGGGGATTGGAAGGACCTGCAGAGTCACCTAAAGGGGCTCGAACTCCACGTCCCCAAGTTGGTTTCCAAGAAGGCCCACTTCATACAGGCAAGGAGAAAGGAGGATGCTGAAAGACTAACACCGACGGCGTTGGGCTTTTCCTTCAATTTTCCCACACCAGCCATCAGACTGAAACCGACGGCCCTTCCCAAGTTTACTGGCAGCAGACGTGATTTTCACAGGTGGAGAAAGGACTGGGAAACACTCCAGAGGCAGGGAGAGCCGACCGGTTCAAGAGAGGTGAAAAAGGTTCAACTGCTGGACAGTCTTAACGACAAAGTCAGAAGAGACCTTTGCCTCAAAACTTATAAAACTGCAGATGACATCTTCCATGTTCTAGAAAACCGCTATGGAAATCAAACGTGCATTGCTAATGCAACAGTAGAAGAGTTACAGAAAATGCCAGCTGTCAGCAATCATCAGCCACGGAAAATAGTGGAATTCAAACTGTGGAGAAGGCACTTCAAGACTTGAGTGACCTTGGAGATACGGGTGCGATCAAAAATCCGCTGGTGACGAGATCAATTGAAAGTAAACTTCCAGAAACTCTCAAAAAGGAATGGCCGATCTATGTCGCTGACAGGGGATATGCTGTGGCAGCAGATAATCGGTTTGACAGTCTGTCGGGATTCCTCAAAGAGCAAGAGAACATAGATGAGCAGCTCGAGCAACTGAGGGATGAAGAGCCGAGTAGAAGAGAAACCAGGGCTGAGCCAAAACATGTCGGAACCAAGTCGGGCGACGACCTGCGCTAGTTGGCGTTGGGGTTCTATGCCACTGTGTTGAATTGACTCGTGGAGTTGGGAACGGTGGCGACTGCTGAGTACATCTTGTTGGAGTTGGAGCTAATTGATGTTGAACAAGAGTTACTTTTATTGAAATTACTGCAGCGCGGAAAAGAGAGAAGTTTTTCCATTTCTTTGTGCAGTCCGTGACGTCCAAACTGATGTTTGTGGAAATTTATTTGCACGAATTTCGTGCCATTTGCAAGTCTTTATAGTATACCAATGAAGAGTCGTACAAATGTACATATTTTCTGACTTCCTGACTTAACCCCTCCTCGATTTGGTCCATTTTCCAACTTTGAAGCAACAGGAAATCCCTAGGAGGAAACGTGCTGCTACGAAACAGACCGATCACAGTTCTCGCGGTCTGTGACGCACAGTTACATTTTCGTAAGGTGCGCATTAGGCTACGGCGTACGGTATGGCCTAGCGTGCCGCGTCAGGTACACGGCTACGCGGAGCGTACGGCGTAGCTTCCATGGTGAAGCATAATTCAGGCTTCAGTGTGTGGGAAGGGATTCACTCTGACATCTCAACTGCAGAGACACCAGCGAGTTCACACTGGGGAGAGGCCGATCTCATGCTCAGACTTTGGGAAGAGATTCTGTCAGCGAAATCAACCTAATGTGCATGACTGAGTTCACACTGAGGAGAGACCGTTCACCTGCTGTGTATTTTGGAAGCGATTCACTCAGTAATCTAACCCTATGCAACTCTTTCTTCGGCTAGCAGCTTAATACAGGGGGTGATATCCCCCCAGCCCGGCCAAACTTAAGAAATCTTGTTTGGGTGGATGCTGTGTGATGTGTCCCCTGTTACAATTCAGTACCTTGAAATAACAAACAGTACACAATATGTGATTAAATGACTGAAATGTATAATTCTTACTTCGACTATATGGTTAGTTCAGTAATCAAAAAGAAAGAAAAAGGGCCCACTCTCTCTTCTTCTCATCTCTCCCCAGCAAAAGACCACGAAAATCTCTCTTCCAGACTCACAAGAAAGAACATTTCAGTCATTGGATAGTCCCACACTCCAAAACCCTGTTATCTCTAGTCGTACCCTAAACATTGCTGCAACAGAGAAGCCAATAACTCAGCAGTGAAACATTACAGAGAGTCCATTACATCAGCAGTGAAACCTTACAGCATGTTGCACTTACGACACACTACCGGGTTCAAACTGGGGAGAAAGTTTCAATGAGCTGCATGCTGGATATTTGTTCATCACTGTTGCTGAATGCAATTTCGAGAGTGACTGTCGGTGCTGAACTCTGCAATTATTGCTGCTGCTCACCACACCCAAGTCTGCACCCTGGTCACTGGGCATGGGAGGAGTTTCTTCTGCTGCATGTTTATCTTTAATGGGACTAGCTCTGTGACAAATAAATCAGCTCTATTTTAATCACTGTCTCTGGTACTTAGAGAATTTATAACACACCTAGTGTACAGTAGAGAGTCAACTCAGGCCGGCTGGATCTGATTCTGTTCCACAACAAATCTTTCAAATCCTCCCCTGTTGTTCACCTCTCACTCTCCCTGTGGTGATGGGTTCCAAATTGTCATCAATCTGGGTGAAGAGGTTTCCCTTGAATTTCTTGCAGACTGAAGAAGTCGAGCTGACTGCAGTTCTGTCTGAAATGTTCTTCGCCCCTCAAATCTCTGGCTGAGGAAGAATGACATTGGGAGTGAACGTCCTTATTCAGGGCTCATTTGTCACCATCTCGTCTGCTCAGATTGTTGGGATGTCTCCCATGGAGGGTCATACTCATTCCACTCATTCATGTTTTCTTCCAGAGTGGTGATTCATTTTTCTGAGCTGGCCTCTCATTTAAGTTTTCTGGTCTGTATTGCTTATCACAATTGCATATACACACATGGAGTGCTGAATCCTGTTCATTTTGGATGAAAATGTATATAAGGGATGATTGATATATTCGTGGCCTCAGGTGGAAGGGGTCAATTTCGGAAAACCTAGCACATTTATTTTTCAACGTGGTCCCGTCCTACATTTACACACTTAGCCCAGTAGTGGCATGCAAAAGTCTGGGCACCCCTGGTCAAAATTTCTGTTACTGTGAATAGCTCAGCGAGTAAAAGATGACCTGATTTCCAAAAGGCATAAAGTCAAAGATGACACATTTCTTTAATATTTTAAGCAAGATTACATTTTAATTTCCATCTTTTACAGTTTCAAAATAACAAAAAAGGAAAAGGGCCCGAAGCAAAAGTTTGGGCGCCCTGCATGGTCGGTACTTAGTAACACCCCCTTTGGCAAGAAACACAGCTTGTAAATGCTTTCTGTAGCCAGCCAAGAGTCTTACGATTGTTGTTTGGGTAAATGTCTGGGTTCAGTCATAAACAGCAAAGTACTGACTGTGGAAATTACAGATTACTATATTATTAGAGTCACAGAGAGCAGCAGCAATGAAACAGGCCCTTCGGCCCTTCCAGTCAATGCCGACCTGTTTTTGTTGTTTCTGCCTAGTTCCAGCTACCTGCACAAGAGCCTCCATACACCTCCCATCCACATCCTCACCCAAATTCCTCTTTAGTGTCTAAATCAAACCCACATACTCCACTTCCACTGGCAGCCCATTCCACACTCTCACCAACCTCTGAGTGAAGAATTCCCCTTCAGATTTCCCCGAAAATAATTCACTTTCACCCTGAATGTATGTCCAATGTCAGGGTGAGCGGGAGGACGGGGCAGAGAGGGAAGACAGTAAGGGGAGGGGGTGGTCAAATGCAGAGAGGGAAACAGAGCAGAGAGATTATACTGAATATCTTTCAGAAAAAGTAATTGTTTGAATTTGCTGCAAACCTACTCTCCATACCCTGTACATTCTTAATCAAATTATTGATCTAGATGACAAGTAGCAATACGTGATGTTCAAAGTAAATTTTATTATCAGAGTACATATATGTCACCACATACAACCCTGAGATTGTTTTTCCTACAGGAACACTTAGCAAATCTATAGAATAGTAACAGGATCAATGAAAGATCAAGTGGAGCATAGAATTCAACAAACTGTGCAAATGCAAATATAATTAAATATCAATGAATAATGAGAGCAATGGGGTGTAACCCTGGGGAACCTCACTAGGCCCGGGCCTCGAGTCCAATAAACAGTCTCCCACCATCACTCTCTGCTTCCTACCATCAAGACAACTGTGCATCCGGTGAGCCAGCTCTCCCTGGATCACGTGTGATCTGACTTTCCACAGCAACTTACCATGCTGAACCTTATCAAAGGCCTCACTGATGCCCATATCGGCCACGATCCTAGGACTGAGGTGTCACAGATCAGAGGGCATAGATTTAAGCAGAGGATGAAGCGGTTTGGACGGATCTGAGGAAGAGATTTCTCACTCAGAGGGTAGCTGAAATCTGGAACACACTGCCCGAGGTGGTGATGGAGGCAGGTCCCTTCACAACATTTACGAACAGGATGAGCATTGAAACTGTCGAGATACAGTCAGCTATGAACCAAGTGCTGATAAATGGGACCAGTGTAGACAGTGAGTGGACGGTCAGAACAGGTATGGCCGGCCAAAGGCCTGTTTCCGTGCTGTGTGATCCACCACTCCGGACATGCTAAATTAACGATGGTGGCACCGCAAGGCATTGATTTCAAAACTCCACACCCCTCTCCAACCTGAAATAAACAAGACTGCACCCCTTTGTCACCACTGGGAACATCTGTTTCTGTCAAGGTAACATACAAATTGTTCACTTTTGCTAAACAACTGACAATTGATGAAGTTCCTGTGTCTTCTTCCATTAATGTTGCTGCCTTACAGTAAAACTAACCCTCTCACTGTGTCAGAATCAGTGATTAAATCAGACTCGAAACACTGTGCTTTCATCCCTGCACGTTATAACTGGAACCATCTCACTGAGGGTCTGATGGAGACATGGGATCACATCTCCCCTGCTTCTGACATTTCAAATACCCTCAGAATGGTTTTCTCATTCAGTCTGAAGGTTATGGTACATTCAGCTCGTCGTCAGACCTGACAAACCATGTCTTCCCACAGCTGGTTCCACCTGTTGGTGTGTCCTCTTTCCTCCACCTCCAGGGAAGCTGCATCTCCACACAAACTCCTCACTGGAGACGACTGTCTGTACCAGTGACACAGGAAATCACATCTCCGTCACTCTCCTGATACCGTGTCTGACCTGCTCACCTCCGGGTATCCTCCCTCAACAAGCTTCTTCCTCAGTCACCGTCTGTGAGATTATATAAAAATACAATTACTGTAAAACGATCTATCAGACAGCGTCCGATACAACGGAGCAGATCCTCCCCTGTTCACAACTTTATTTTACGCGGGTCACGGAACATCCGATCCTCCAACTTCCTCACAACAGCAACTCCTCCCCCCCCCCCCACCCCCCGACTACAGTCCACCCATAACCTCTACCCACACCCATAGACAGATCCCCTTCACCCCAAACCCCTCCGAGCCTGGGAACCACAACTAACTGATCCCACAGCCCGGGCTCGGGCGCAAAGCTAAAACCGGGGCTGCGGGACCGGAGAGCCCGGAGCCTCCAGCCGTCCGGCAGAGCTCGTTCCCGGCACTTTTCATAGAAACATAGAAAACCTACAGCACGATACAGGCCCTTCGGCCCACAAAGTTGTGCTTCCACGGCAGCCGGCCCCCGATTTCCACAAACCCGAGATCAGACCCTTCTTCACGGACGCCTGAACAGAAGAACCGCCGGCGACAGCTCCAGTCGGCACTGCGCCTGCATTTAGCAGGAGGTTCGCGGCAGCACCAGCCGTGGCCAGAGGTCCCTACAGAGCGACCACTGGCCGGCGGCGGGAGGGACAACGGAGAGGTAAATCACAAACACCACAAAGTCTGCAGATGCTGGAAATTCAGAGCAACACAAACAAAACGCTGGAGGAACTCAGCAGGCCGGGCAGCATCTATCGAAAAGAGTCAACAGTCGACGTTTCCAGTTGAACCCTCCTTCAGGACTGAGATCGAATGGGAGAAATATCAGAATAAAATCGGGGCGGGCGAGGAAATGTCTCGCTGGAAGGTGACAGGTGAAACCAGGAAGGTGGGTAAGCTCAAGAGCAGAAGAAAATAGAGTCTAATAGGAGAGGAGAGTGGAGAATAGGAGAAAGGGATGGAGCAGTGGACCCAGAGGGAAGTGATAAGCGGGTGAGAGGACGTGAAAAGTGTCAGAGAGGAAGAGAGGGAGTGGGAGGGAAGGGTGTGAGGGAAATTTGTTCACCGGAAGGAGAAATCCATATTTAAGCTATCAGGTTGTGGGGGTGGGGGTGCCCAGACGGAGTATAAGTTGCTGATCCTGGACCCTGAGGGTGGCTTCATCTTGGCACAGGATGAGCTGACACGTCGGAAAGGGAATGGGAATCGGAACTTAAATGTTTGGACACCGGGAAGTCCCGCTCGGAGCGGATAGTTCATAGGGTAATTTATTATCCAAGCAGGTATCCATAAATAACGTTGATTTTTTTTCTTCTCCAGAGAGCCACGAAACAAAGAAAGAGCATGAAAGCCGTTCAGAGAGAAAAATCAAACTCCCACCCCACCCCCCGCATAAAAAAAGAACAGCATCCCGATCATCAACCCCAAAAAACACCCCTACCCCGCACAACCGCGGAGGAGCCGGTGTCACCAGTGTAGAGGCGGCCGCATCGGGAGAAGCGGACACAACAGGCGACCCCGGAAGATTCACAGGTGAAGTGTCGCCTCACCTGGAAGAATGTCTTGACAACGGAGAGAGTTCGGCCGTCCGGCCCTTTCACTGTGACACCCCGAACTCCACATCAAATCCGTCCAAACGAATCTGGGCGAACTTTAATGACCAATAAATATAATTCCTCTCAGCGATCAGCTGTCTGAATGATCCCCTGACTCTGAGAGGAAGGGGTATCTATGGTCTACACTGTCAGGGTGTTGAGTTTACCAGGAGACAAAGACTGCAGGAACGAGAGGTTTTCTGTTGACTAATACACTGTGTGTGGACCCCGCTGGCAATTCTGGTGTTGTGACCCGAATCGAGACAAACACCACGCTGCCCACTCCACCAACAACACGGCACAGCCGGACACATAACAGGGGACTTTACATCCCACAACACTGGATTCAGTGATGAAACCCGTGATTAATGTTGTTGTCCCACTGAAAAGTCCATTAAGGTGCTTTTAAATGCCAACGCTCTCCCACAGGTGACGTCACACAGCTCCTCCCCCCACGCGCCTGACGTCACACATGGGCTCCCCACACCGGGATCTGCCCTCATGTGCGAGGTGTCTTACGTCACCCACGCGCTGCTGTGCTCGAGCTGTATCGGTTTAACGGCTGGGCTAATAATCACGTGACCAGCCCCTTCCCCCACCGCTGTCAACAGAGGATTCAGGCGCTGTGCTATTCCCATTGGTGCGAAGCGATGCCAATCACTGGTTACAACCAGTCGCGGAGGCGGACAAGCCGAGTGGGCGTTACCCCGCTGAGTCCGTCTCCCGTTCAAGCGCCGACCGCCTCCTCAGAGCGGAGAAAACCTCAAAGTAAATGTCCTGTTTCTGATTTATTTCCATTTCCCTCCGAGGGAAGTTGGGGCGTTTGTGAAGCGTCTCCTGCGGCCTGAGTCTGATGTATCGCTGAGAGGTAGGAGGAGACCGCTCGGCCCGTCGGTTTGATGCCGGTTCCCCGGAGAGGGAGGAGGGATTTTATTGAAAGGATGAAGATGGTGTGAGAGGGGGCGGACAGGATGTTTGTCCCGGTGGGGACAGGAGGGGCTCATCTGTGGAAATGTCTGGGCCCAATGTGGATTCACCACATTGGGGCAAAGTGACAATTACTTGTGGTTTGTTCAAATTGTACCTGGAATATGGTGTAAAATCCCGCTCCCCATACTGACACGTGTTATACAGACCAAAGAACAAACTGCCGGAGGAACTCAGTGGGTCGGGCAGCATCTGTGGAGGGAAATGGACCGTCAACATTTCGGGCCGAGACCCTCCCTCTGGACTGAGAGTGGACGGGAAATAGTCAGAGAAAAGAGGTGAGGGGTGGAGATAGGGCAAGAGCTGGGGATCGAGAGGTGGATCCAGGTGAGGGGGAGGTGGGAAGGTGGAAACAGTGACAGGGGTGGGAGGTGAGTGGTTGGGGCAACCCGGGGCTGCAGAAGATGGAAATTAATTCCATAGAGGATTAACAACGAGGTTAGAGAGTATTTGTTACAGAGAGTGCAATGAAGATTCACCAGGCTGATCCCTGGAGTGGTGGGGTCATCATATGAAGAAAGATCAAATGTGATAACCCTTTCATTTAGAGAATCGAGGACTGAGAGGTGAACACATTGAAATGAACAACATCATTACCGGTTGAACCAGGGATCCCAGTCTCGGAAAAGGGGGTGGACTGTCCGGGATTGAGATGAGGGGAAATGCCTCCACTTCGAGGGTGGTGAATGTCTGTAAGTCCCCACCATAGAGGGCAGTGAAGACTCAGTGATCCTCCTCATATAAAACAGAGGACAGCAGATGTATGGAGACCGAAGGGATCGAGTAAATGAGGATTGGGCAGAAACATGTGGCTGAGATGGGAGAGCATCCACCATCTTGTTGATGGTTTGAGGGGCTGAATGGCCACCTCCTTCTGTTTCTCATTTGATGTCTCAGTTTTCCTGTCCAGTCAGGCTCCGGAGGAACGTGAATAGAAATTAGTGTTTATAAACATTGACTGTATTGACAGTGAAACCTGCACATTTCCTGTGTGTGTCGGACCGGGATGAGAATCGAACTATAACTCTGAGAACTCTGTGTCCTGAGAGTGGAGGGAAAGGGTCAGGGAGATATGGAGGGAAAAATTAAAACTGTTGCTGCAATAATACGGGAAGTAATGAAGGAATGTGGGAAACGCGGCGTGTGAAGTGTGAGGAGCGGAGTCACCGGGTCAGGTGAGAGGCTCTCCACCCGTCACGTGACCCGTTTTGCCGCGGATCCGCACCATCTGCAAGTTTATTTCTGAGGCCCCGCCCACCGTCCTGATGACTCGCTGACGACATCGCGCATGCTCAGTCCTGCATGGGCAGTGTTTCTTCGTTCTTCGTTCAGGCATGTCGGCGGTGGGATGGGATCAGGAGGGGGTCCTTGCCCCCTGCGGTGGGGAGCCGGAGACGGATTATTCTGTGCGGGACAACACCAACATTCGGTGAGTATTGAAGCCGGTCCGGAGCGGAGAGGTCTGATGTTGGGCAGTGAGTCCCTTTACCTTTCCCGAACTCAAACAAGAGAAAATCTGCAGATGCTGGAAATGCGAGCAACGCACACAAAATGCTGGAGGAACTCAGCAGACCGGGCAGCATCTAGGGGAAGAATACAGTCGACATTAGCGGCCGAAACCCTTCGGCAGGACTGGAGAATAAAAGGTGGGGGTGGGGAGGGAGAGAGAAACACAAGGTGATCGGTGAAACCTGAAGGGGGAGGGGATGAAGTTTCCCGAACTGGCGGCCTCGCCTCGCTTCCTTCACAGAATCTGCCGGGGTCGGTCCGGGTTGTGAGACATTCACACAGAACCGTCTGAGATGAGCCGCCGCTCGGCCCCTGTTGTTCTGGTCCTATTAGCAGGGTGACGTAAAACATGTTTCTATTTTGTTACTGACAGAGAATGGCTGAAATGGTTGCCACAAGAGGACACGGGTTTAAGGTGCTGGGGAGTAAGTACAGAGGAGATGTTAGGGGTAAGTTTTTCACTCAGAGAGTGGTGAATGTGTGGAATGGGTTGCCGGCAACGGGGGTGGAGGCGGATACAATAGGGTCTTTTAAGCGACTTTTGGATAGGTACATGGAGCTTAGAAAAATAGAGGGCTGTAGGTAAGCCTAGTAATTTCTAAGGTAGGGACGTTTTCAGCACAATTTTGTGGGCCGAAGGGCCTGTATTGTGCTGTAGATTTTCTATGTTTCTATGTTAATGACATAAATATATTTCTATATTGTTAATCACACAGAATCGTAGAATTTCTGTTCCGTGTGATATCTGACTGTACTTGCCTGTGATGCTGCCACAAGTCAGTGTTTCTCTGTACCTGTACCTTCCCGTACTTGTACACTTGGCAATAAATTCAACAGGAACTGGGAAAACTCATCAAATTTGAGAGGTGATGATCGTATTGGCACCTATGCAGGTCAAATGTAAAGAGACCCTTAACAGTATGGATGAACAGAGGGATCTTGGAGTCCATCTTCATCACTCCCTGAAAGTGGCTTCACAGTTTGGTCAGATAGTCAAGAAGGCAAATAGCATGGTTGCCTTTAGTAGTCGAGGCATTGAGTTCAAAAAATCAGGAGCTTCATAAAACTGCATTTTGTCAACATCTGGAATATGTCATGCAGTTCTGGTTGCCTCATTCTGGAAAGGGTTCGATGGCTTTGCAGAGAGCACAGAAGAGGTTTACCAGGATACTGCCTGGATTAGAGGGCATGAGCTATAACGAGAGGCTGGACAAACTTGTGTTGTTTTCTCCAGAGCGGCGCAGGCTGGGGCAAGACTGGATGGATGCTTATAAGATTGCAAGAAGCATAGATAGAGTAGATAAACAATATTTTTCCCCAGAAGGTTGAAATATCTAACACCAGAGGCCTTGAGTTTAAAGTGAGAGGGGATAATTTTCATTGAGATGTGAGAAGCAAGGTCTTTTATGCAGAGTGTGTTAAGTTCCTGGAATGCGCTGCTTGCGGTAGTGGTAGCGGCAGATGCATTGGAGACTTTTAAGGGACTTTTAGATAGGCACATGTTTAGATAGGCACTTTATCCCTCTCCCCACAACTGTCCCTTAACTGCTCGGTAATTCCCATGCTTTTTAAAAAAATTACATTCACCCTGGAATGATTTTAGTCTCCTGGAAATTGACCTGTGCACGGGCGCTTGTTTCATGCTAGTTAGCAGAACAGTAAAGAAACCACAGTTTTTTTCCCCCCCACTAATTTATTCTGATACCAATTTGCCTCTTATTCCTGGGAATTTGTGCAGCATCGTGTTGCTAACAATGTTCACAAGGAGTTTGCAAGTGGAGTTCAGAATGCTGGTCGTATCTTAAACCCAACAAATGCTGATGAAAAACTTGGAGACAGTGGACATGGAGAGGATGTTTCCATTAGACGTAGAGTCTGGGGTCTGACAGTAGAGGCTCAGAATAAAGATGCTTCACTTTAAAACTGAGATGAGAAAAATATCTTAAGATAATAGACGGTTAATCTGTGGAATTCGTTGGCACAGATGGCGGTGGAGGCTGTCATTGAGTATATTTATGCAGAGATTAATTTCTTATTGCTAAGTACCATCAGTTACAGGACGAGGGCAGGGATATGGCATTGGGGGAAAAATCAGTCATGGTTGAATGGTGGAGCAAACTCGATAGACCAAAGCACATAATTCTGCTCCGATATCTTATATCTTACCATGACTGAACGATGATTCCTTCATATCCTATATGAAGTTTGGTGAAGTGCGAGGGACAATTACAGATTTATTCACAGAGATATTTGCCTTCAACATTGAAATTTCAGTGAGTTTAGTTTTTAGGGACATCGTGCAGAAATGTTCTGTTCTTCTTTGTATTTTTAACCTGCTTCATCAACTCTCTGGTTAATGTTAAACCTGCGGTGAGCTATTAATTGGAAGAAAAGCACATAACTAAAATAGAACCACAACTGAAGATGAGGGAACAGCAACAAGTGAACCGACCAGAGGACTGAGAGCATCAACTGTAGAGAACCCCTCTGACTCGGAGATTCCAGTGATTCAGTCAGGAGAAAGTTTGGTGAGTCTCATTTACTCAAACACTGGTCCTTTAGACAGCATATGTCTGTACAAGGGAAGGTACGAAATAGTTGGAGTGAGACTCAATGTGCCCAGAAGTACCAGTTATACCTCTGTCAGACCCAGTTGCAATCACCCCAGAACTGCTAATGTGCTGTCAGCAGCCCAGCTCTTAAAAGCCACTCCAACTCCTTCAGTGCTTGCTCATTTCAAGATCTTGCATCTTCTGAAGCAGCTTTTGGTCAGTTTTGATGTTTCTTTGCTTGGCTGTGTTATGTCACAATCATCTCAAAATGCATTGACAATTTGTTCCTTTATAAGATGCCTGAAATGCTTCGAGCTGTCCTGGTTTCAGAAATGTGGAATTACCATGAAGTACAGCAACATGCTATTGTTTCATCCGATTGTTGCAAGCTGCAATGATTTACTTACCTTCGCGTATATCATTCTGCAAGCCTCTGCTGAGAACCAACCATTTTCGGCAAAGTGTTGAACAGCGAACAGTTAGAAAATATAATTACTTTAAAATATTGAGCAGTTGGTGTTCTTTTCTTGAAGGGTCAGTTATAATGCCACCACAATCTCTACAGCTAACACTTGCAGAACCCTGAGATGTAGTACACCTGGCCCAGATGAGATACATAAATGCGAACCTTCTAAAGACAAGTACCTTCTCTTTAGAACCTCTTTACAGGGAAGAGATGGGAATTTGATTGGTAAAAGAGATACATGGCTGTGGAAGGTCAATGGGAAGAAATTGTTCGACTATTGAATAGTGGAATTGTGGCAAATTCACTCTTGAAGGGATTAACTATTTCCTTCAGATATCTGAAGCAACTTTCTGAGCAGTTCCATTGGGAACCCGGTACTATTGGCCACACCGCACTGTCTGTACAGTTCCGAATACAGTGCAAAGGAAGTGGAGGTGGATTCTATCCATATTGCTGATATAAGGAGTTGATGTGTTCATTTCATTGCCTGTTTCTCAGACCTGATGGGGGTCACCGCATGCCATGATGTTTTATTTCTTTTTTCAGAATGAATGCCGTAGTTCAAAGAAGAGTTAGTACATTGATAGCTGGTTTGTATGAATTCCTTTGTCAGGAAGTATCTCTGAGTTTTCGTTTGTTTTCGCTGAATTGGAAGAATTAGAGTTGACTCTAACTGATGTGTTATTAGTGGATGAATGGAGAAAATGCCTGTATTTGTGGTATTAGGTAAACATGGAGACTTGGCTGTATTTGATAATAATTGGATAAACGAGTTGAGCGCTTGCTTGGAACACAACATCAAGCGGGATCTTGACAGGAGTGTGGAGAATATGATTGCTACTGCAGGGGGAGATGAAACAGTTTTTTGCCAATGTGATTAATTCCGCTGAGCACAGATCCTTGACAGGAAATGTTCTTGCAGGCGGACGCAGAGTCTGGCAGCTCAGCTGACAGTTCAGCATATAGAATGATGGAACAGGATCGAGCGGCCGAATGTCCTGCTACTAATCCAATATTGCAGCATCAGGCTCAGACAAAAAGGAGACAAAGTGAATTTAAATTACAGCCATTTCCCATCACTGACTGATGAGAACCAGTTGAAGTATCTGTAAAATAAAGGCGATGTAAGGCAAATTCAAAGTAATTTCATGATTGCTGCTCTGCCATGGTAACCTGTTTCCAGTAATTGAGCAATAAACTGAAGGAGAAGGGCACATTTCTCCTGCTGTCGACTTTGACTGGTTGTTATCCCTGGGAGATGGTAATCTCAGCACAGCTGTTCCCCAACTGGCCCATTTCTCTTATGATCCAACGGCAGACGACTGTTGGAAATGACTTTCTAAAAAAGCTGAACTTGAGGTGACAGCATCTCCAGGCAGCTGCTGCACAGTTAAATCTGGAGAAAGGAAGTGTGCAGTGTTAAATGCAAAAGATTATCCCAAATATATAACTTTTCACCAGAGTTCACAGCGCCCTTCCTTCTACTATCTATGTGCCATAAACCCACAGCAACCTTTGCCCTTAGCTGGTGCTGCGGTTTATAGTCTGGCGATAAACTGATTCTAAGGTGAACAATGAATCAGACTGGACAGATAAACTGAACCTGGATGTGGGATATGATTCCACTCTGGAGCAGAACAAATTTTAGAGAGAAAGGTAACCATTGCAAAGGTGTACTGAAGTAGTAATTCTGGCCTGATCCACATGTTAGGAAGACATTTGAGCAAAATGAGTCTCTGTGTGGTTTAACACAAGCATTGTGAAACAAGGTGTGGCGTTACATGCAGAATAGACAAGTTCAGGATTATGAGCGTGTTATCAACTGAACATTGCTCAGGGTGTGTTCACTTACTGTTAGGGCCAATAAAATTCAGATGCTCGGATTCGCTGAGAACGGAGTCAGGAGCCCGGCACCAGGTGAGAACAGGGTTTGGTGTTTTAATAAGCCCACCTGTCACGGCAACCATAGCATTGCAACCATATCAATATTGACTTTAAAATCACGCGGCTTTAGGGTCTGTGTGCTTCATTATTCACTGCGCATTTTTTTAGCAAAGACAAGGTAGATCAGACAGTGATATTTATATTAAAAAATATTGTGGTTATTCTCACTGGTCGAAGACAAAAAAAAGCCAATTCTATACTCATTGGCCACATTAGTGTGTACCCCCTGTACCTAATAATGTGGCCACTGAGTGCATGTCCGGGGGCTTCTGCTGCTGTTCCCCATCCACTTCAATGCTGACCACTGACTACCGTCCGCTTCAATGCTGACCACTGACTACCGTCCGCTTCAATGCTGACCACTGTGTTACAGTCCGATTCAATGGTGATCACTGACTACTGGCCGCTTCAATTCTGACCACTGACCACCGTCCACTTCAATGCTGACCACTGGCTACCGTCCACTTCAATGCTGATTACTGACTACCGTCAGCTTCAATGCTGAGCACTACACTACCGTCTGCTTCAGTGCTGACCACTGCACTAACTCCAGCTTCAATGCTGACCACTGCGTTACCGTCCGGTTCACTGCTGATCGCTGCACTACCATCCACTTCAATGCTGATCAACGCGCTACCGTCCGCTTCAATACTGACCACCGCGCTACCATCCGCTTCCGTGCTGACCACTGCGCTACCGTCCGCTTCCGTGCCGACCACTGACTACCGTCCGCTTCAATGCTGACCACTGCACTACCGTCCGCTTCAGTGCTGACCACTGCGCTACCGTCCGCTTCAATGCTGACCACTGCGCTACCGTCCGGTTCAATGCTGACCGTTGCACTACCGTCCACTTCAGAGCTGACCACTGACTACCGTCCGCTTCAGTGCTGACCACTGACTACCGTCCGCTTCAGAGCTGACCACTGACTACCATCTGCTTCAATGCTGACCACTGCGCTACCGTCCGCTTCAATGCTGACCACTGAGCTACCGTCCGCTTCAATGCTGACCACTGACTACCGTCCGCTTCAATGCTGACCACTGTGCTACTGTCCGCTTCAATGCTGACCACTGCGCTACCGTCCGCTTCAATGCTGGCCACTACGATACCGCACCACCACATTTATCAACCTCAGCTTGTTTTCATTGACTTAGTAGAAATACAGGTAGAATGATTTTACCCTCGGGTACTGGATGGATGGGCGCATTTGACTGTATTCGCTGGTATTGAAAGGAGATTTACTAGAATGTTACCTGGGTTTCAGCACCTAAGTTACAGAGAAAGGTTGAACAAGTTAGGTCTTTATACTTTGGAGCGTAGAAGGTTGAGGGGGGGACGATAGAGGTATTTAAAATTATGAGGAGGATGGATAGAGTTGACGTGGATAGGCTTTTTCCATTGAGAGTAGGGGAAATTTAAACAAGAGGACATGAGTTGTGAGTTAAGGGGCAAAAGTTTAGGGGTAACATGAGAGGGAACTTCTTTACTCAGGGAGTGGTAGCTGTGTGGAACGAGCTTCCAGTAGAAGTGGTAGAGGCAGGTTCGGTATTGTCATTTAAAATAAAATTGGATAGGTATATGGACAGGAAAGGAATGGAGGGTTACGGGCTGTGTGCAGGTCAGTGGGACTAATTGAGAGTAAGCGTTCGGCACGGACTAGGAGGGCCGAGATGGCCTGTTTCTGTGCTGTAATTGTTATATGGTTATTAAAAAATCACGGGAGTTGAATGTAGTCACTATTATTTAGATGGAGAGGAGATTTTATAAATATATATATTATAAATGAATTGAGCCCTTGCTGGATACATTGAATAATAAGTGGAGTCCGGGCAGGAATGTGGAGAACAAGTTTGCTGCTGTAGGGATAGCTGAAACTGGCGAAGATACATGAGGTTATTGTTATGAGGTGGAAATTCCGTGCGTTTGGAATTCTCGTCCTCAAAGGGAAAGAGAAGGAGAGTTTTTTTTTCAATGTGTTTAATTCTGCAGACACAGATTCTCTACAGACAAGGGAGTGAAGTGTTGCAGCCGGTCGCAGGGATGTGCCACTGAGATCACGGTCCAGCTGTGATCATAGAGAATGGTGGATCAGGAATGTCCTGTTAATCATTCAACACTCTAACAAATAAGAGACCCAGTGAATTTAATGTCTGGTGTTTTTGCATCATTCTCTTGCGAGTGCACAACGCTTGGCCAGTAAGTTCGCGGATGACACAAAATTAGTAGACGGTGCTCACCGTGAAGATTATCGGAGCTTATAGGTGATCTAAGTGGGCAGGAGTGGTAAATAGATTGCAAAACCCACTACGGTTTCATGCAGAGGTTAGTGCCAGGGGAAGTATATGAGGCAGGCACAATTGTCTAATTACAGAAGTAGTTGGGATGTGTGGATGGAGTGAGGAAGCCAAGAGAAAAAATGGACCCATCATAGGAAACTGGGGCCATCTCGGTGGTCACTGTGGTCAGCATTGTCTCATTGGGCTGAAGGGTTTGTATCAGTGCTCTGTTGATCTGTGACTCTATCGATAGGAAGCGTCAGATATCACTGGAACGGGGAAGGGTTGGCCCCCTAAGCCAACTGCTGCTCTGATACAGGGGATAGACCTATTGCCATATTTTTAGTCATACTCTCTCTGACTCACCGTCTGCTTGTTGTGTAATTCACAGAATCACCAACAGGTGGAGCTTCCCTGCACTGGAAACAAAGTGTAAACAAGTCGATGACTATTAGCAATCTTCAGTCAGAATCAGAATGGCTACAGGTATGTTCACTCGGATCTTTATAATTAACCTTATGTCCTGTTAGTTAAGATGAAGAAACTTGCACAGTTGTTAACAGGGCACAGAAAAGTATCATCCTGCAGGGCCATTGATCCTACTGGTATTGCGGCCTTGAGTAATTGATCAACGTAACAGTTGCAGCTCAGGGACCTGTCACCGGTAATG
Organism: Hemitrygon akajei; assembly: GCF_048418815.1. Taxonomy (NCBI): domain Eukaryota; kingdom Metazoa; phylum Chordata; class Chondrichthyes; order Myliobatiformes; family Dasyatidae; genus Hemitrygon; species Hemitrygon akajei. The sequence goes on along the minus strand of NW_027331978.1, from coordinate 1,190,337 downwards.
GTGAAATCACTCCGCTCGCCATGCAAAGCTTCAGTTGTGTAAAAGGAGCAGGACGTCCTGAATTAGGTGGTGGTGAGTGAAACACAGTAATGCAACAGTAGGCTTTTAGGTTATATAAAAGTCAAGAGTCAGGGTCTGTTTTGCTTCCAGAGAGGTACTGATGTGTGAGACATCTCCAACTTTCATTAATAAAACTCAGTGCCAGCTGATAGGAACTTTTCCACAATTTCAGAAATTGCGTGATAACACAGCATTTCATGTTTTGGACAGGCAGCTATCATACCCCCCACCCCCGGTTTTCTTGGCTGCTGCGGAAAGGAGATGAGGGGAGTTTACGAAATGTATTTTTTGTAGCCGAGCCGAGAACATTGCCAGCGTTGGGAATGGCAAAGGATCAGGAGATGACTTACTGTAGATATGTAGATATACTTGTGGTTTGTTTCAGTGTTTTACTACCCCAATGAATGTCTGCGCTGTTGACAAATGGTGAATTTGGTTTCTCAAAAAAAAAGTTTTTACGACGTTGAATGCTGAAATGCCACAGGAAAAATAAAACAGCTGGAGACAAACATAGAATCAAATAAGGAATCGGGTCAATATAATGTTATCGGTGTGTAGGAATAAAATGAATCCCACTGCATTTCAAGATGGGATCTAGAGCGGGTAACACACACACACACACACACACACACACACACAATGATGGAAGAACTCAGCAGGTCAGGCAGCAACTATGGAGGGAAATGAATAATCTAAGTCTGAGCTGAGACTCTGAATCAGAAAATGTGCTCATCCAATCCAATCTCTTGTCATTGAAATGTTCAATTTGCAATCTCTCGGGTGCTAATACATCCTTCCTCAGGTATTATTACAAGATCCGCACACGCTATTCCAACTGATCCAACCAATAGTTTATAACCTTGTCACAAGATCTCCCTGCACCTATATTCTGCGCTGCAGCTAATAACAGCAAACATTCTGTCGACTCCACACATTGTATACCTGGAAACTTTGGGGTTCAAAGTTAATTGAATTTATTATCAATGTACATATAGACACCACAAAAAATACTGAGGTTATTTTCTTGCGGGCAAGCCAGCCACCTGGATACAAAACTGGCTAGGAGGAAGGAATACAAAGGTTAATAATTGGTGGGCTATTCAGTTTGGAGGCTTATGACCTGTAGTGTGGATGGGCACAAGGTCTATTGTTTGCTCCTTATTTTAAAGATCAGGTAGGTAAAGTTGTTAATATTGTTTGGAAGTTTGCAGGTGTCAGCAATATTGGTGGTAGAACGGACAGTGAAGGGGGTTATGTAAATTTACAAGGGGTCTGAGATGAACGTGAAAAGTGCACCAAAGAATAGGTTCATTTTGTAAAGTTAAAGAGAGCAGGAGATGCATAGCAAATAGTTGTTTTTCACCCAGTGGTGTGGACAGTTTGTTGCACAGTGAATGAAGTATGTGTGATCAAACGGATAGGACAGTCTGTAATCCAGTGGCTCATCTGTGTGTGACACAGGCGATTGGACAGCGTGTAACCCAGGGATTTTTCTGCTTGTGGAAAATACACTCAGTAATATTACCCGGTATCACCTGACACTGTTCCCTTTAGATTCCCTGGTCATCAGCACCAAGTTAGTGATCAGTATTACTGTGTCTATCCTGTTCTTTTTCTGGGAGTGCATGTGTCCTGTCACCGGCTTATCAGAATCAGTAACTAGTAGGACGTGCAGTTCATGTTCACCAGCTCGGTCCCAATCCAAATCTGGTCAGCCAGAGTTTTGGCTCAGTTGTACCCACCCATTGTGAATCCTTGTTCTGCTCAGCTCTAAATCACTCCAGTATAACCTGCAATTCATCATTTATTTCAGGTGGGAAATGGTTCTGGACAGCAGTCAAGAGATTCTTCCCAGGCAATGCATCGATGGAAGATAATCAGGACACGGGAAGCAAGGTACCAAAGCAGCGTCGGATTGAGAGCGGTGTCCCAGGCGGATGCAGTCCGGCCGCAGAGAAAGCCGAACAAAATCAGCCCAGACACAGAGGTATCAGGGACACTGATCCGTACTCTGGAACCAGCACAAGTGGGGTCACTGTCTGTGAGCTCGGAAGCTCATTAAAGACGGAATTGTCAAATCCCCAACAAGGAGCGGGTGAGTGAAATATGAGGGTGATGTGTTCGCAGAATGTGGCAGGGAGGAGAACATAAAAACATAAGAGCATAAGAAATAGGAGCGGGGTAAGGCCATCCAGCCCATCGAGCCTGCCCCGACATTCTATTAGATCATGGCTGATCTGTCTGTAAACTCAGCTCCATCAACCTGCGTTTTCCCCTGAACACTTAATTCCCTTACTATGTAAAAATCTATCTAACTCTATCTTAAATATATTTAGTGAGGAAGCCTCAACTGCTTCACTGGGCAGAGAATTCCACAGATTCACCACTCTTTGGGAAAAGCAGTTTCTCCTCATTTCTTTCCTAAATCTTCCCCCTGAATCTTAAGGCAATGTCCCCTAGTTCTAGTCTCACCGACAAATGGAAACAACTTTCCTACTTCTGTCTTATTTATCCCTTTCAAAATTTTGTATGTTCCGATAAGATCCCCTCTCATTCTTCTGAATTCCAGAATATAGTCCCAGGCAACTCAATCTCTCCTCATAGGTTAACCCCTTCATTTCTGGAATCAACCTGGAGAACCTCCTCTGCACTGCCTCCAAAGCCAGTATATCCTTCCTCAAGTATGGAGAGCAGAACTGCACGCAGTACTCCAGGTGCGGCCTCACCTGTACCCTGTATAGTTGTAGCATGAGTTCCCTGCTCTTGAATTCAATCCCTCCAGCAATGAAGAACAACATTCTGTTTGCTTTCTTAATAACCCGTTGTACCTGCAAGCCAACTTTTTGTGATTCATGAACAAGCACTCCCAAGTCCCTCTGCACAACAGCATGCTGTAATCTTTCACCATTTAAATAATATCTGCTCTTCTATTATTCCTTCCAAAGTGGATGATATTGCATTCAGCATTGTTATATTCCATCTGCCAGACATTGACCTACTCTCTTAACCTATCTATATCCCTCTGCAGACTCTCCACATCCTCTGTACAATTTGCTTTTCCACTCAGTTTAGTGTCATCAGCAAATTTTGCTACTCTACACTCAGTCCACTCTTTTAAAACATCAATGTGAATGGTAAACATCTGCGGGCCCAGTACCGACCCCTGCGGCACCCCACTCACCACAGACTGCCGACCGGAGAAACACCCATTTATACCAACTCTCTGCCTTCTATTCGTTAACCAATCCACTATCCATGCCAATACACTTCCTCCAACTCCATGCATCCATATTTTATTCTTAAGTCTCTTGTGCGGCAACTTATCGAACGCCTTCTGGAAATTCAAGTATACGACATCCACCTGTTCCCCGTCTTTTGCTACATCCTTTTTTCAAAAAGTGATGTGACATTTGCTGTCTTCCAATCGGGAGGGGAAATGTGAGGTCTTATTGGAGGGTAGGTCAGAGGGGAGGGGAAATGTGTGGGACTGGTACATGTGATGTAGTGGTGCACCTGTTACCCCACTACTGGAAATGTGTATTAGAAAATATGGAGCTGTACAAATGAAGAGTGCATTTCCGGTATGAGAATTAAGGGACACCTGGATGGATAGAGTATCTCTGGGAAGTGAATAGCATTGGCAGCCCCATCATTTATTGCCCATCCTAAATTGAACCGAATGAGGGGGTGGCGTGGGGAGGTTGATTTCTCGCAAATGTGGTCCTTCTGGTAAAGTAACTCCCAGAGCGTTGTTGGGTTGGCTTAAAGGTAGTGTTGGAGTTTGGGAGAAAATCTGTGTTTGTAGCTGAAGGCAGGAGTTTCGAGACATGATGTGAGTGCTGTAAAAGCGGTGGAGAAGAGGCATATTTGGGTTGGTGCCCACTTGCTCCTTTTTATATTCGCAGACCCAGAGTCTACAATCTCTGACCTCCTGGCACAGGGGGCTGAATATCGACTATACCAACTGACAAAATTCTACAGGGACAGACTGAAACAAGCGATAGAAGAAAGTGTTGAAAGACTCAGTTGGATGTTGAGACAGGAGGGGCATTTCACTGCACAGGAACATGGGGTGAGTCTATTTAATGTATCGTCACTGGTATCAGAGGGAAAAGTGATCAAAATTAATCTCCGACATGTTCTAACATTTCTACATGGCCAACGAGATCCCTGAATTGTCTGCAGAAGATCTGGCCTCAGCTGTAAAACCTGGTAAGTTGTGGAGCGTTGGGAACTACAGTTTCAGTGTCACATTTTCCTCTCGCACCGGTATTTATCAGTGGGGTTTAAGAACAGTGGCTGTATATCTGGACTGTTGGAAAGGCATTCAGACTACAATTCAATCCTCATCTCGTCAGGGCTGTCAGTCAAATTCAGTTGACCCACTGGCTTCACTGCAGTCAGTGAGGGAAGGAGGGAGGGAAAGCTGCCAATCACACCTGCTCTGCTGTCCATCTGAGTTCCCAAACAAATGGGTGGCTGACCATTCAAAGAGTCATAGAGAAGTACTGCACCAGCTATATCATGCCGAACCATTTAAACTGCCTACTCCCATCAACCTCCAAACAGACCACAGCCCTCCATACCACTACCATCCATATCCGTATCAAAACTTCCCTTAAACGTCGAAATCCACCTGGCTTGCTCCACTTTCATTGACCGCTTGTTCCACACTTTCACGACCATCTGAGTGAAAATGTACCTCCTCGTGTTCCCCTTGAACATTTTGTTTTAACCCATGACCTCTAGTCGTAGTCTAACCGAATGTTAGTGGTAAAAGCCTGCTCGCGTTTATCGTATCTGTAAACATCTATCAAATCTCCCCTCAGTCCTCTACACTCCAAAGTATTCTGAGCGAATTCATTTAGTATTTCCTTATAATTCATGCCCTCCAGTCCCAGTAATATCTTGGTCAACTTTCCCTATGCACCTTCAATCTTATTTGCATCTTTCCTGCAGATAGATGACCTAAACTGCATACAGTCCTCCAAATTAGGCCTCACCAGCATCTTATACAACTTCAATATAGCATCCCAACTCTGTAATCAATATTTTGATTTATGAAGGCCAGAGTTCCAAAAGATGATTTACGAACCTATCTACCTGTGCCGCCTGTTTCAATGATTTATGTCCCTCTATTTCCAGATCCCTTTCTTCTACCACGTTCTTCAGTGCCTGGCCATTCAGTGTGCAAGACTTACCCTGGCTGGTCCTCACAAAGTGCAACACCACAATTGACTGCATTAAATTCCGTCTGCCATTAATCAGCCCATATTTCTGGCTGGTCCAGATGCCACTGAAAGCTCTAGTGTTCCTCGGTGTCCACTGTAGTACCAGTCTTTGTGTCCTCCGCAAAATCTGCAGAACCAGTTAACTGCGTTATTACACAGATCATTGATATTGTCTGCAAACAATAACAGACCCAGTACCAATCACTGCGGCACTCCACTCGTCACAGGTCTCCGGTCAGAGAGGCAAATATCTGCTACCACTCTCTGGCTTCCCCCATGAAGCCAAAATCTTATCCATTTTATTAACACATCTTGAATGCTGAGTGACTGAACTTCCTTGACCGACCTCCTATGTGGGACCTTGTCATGTGCATTGCTAAAGTTCATGTAGACAACATCCATGTCTTGCATTCAGCAACTTTCCGGGTAACTTGCTTGAAAAAATCTATGTGTTTTTTTTTCTAAGAACCCTACACTTCGTGATATTTTATAAATGACCTGGAATAGGAAGTGGAGGGATGGGTTAGTAGGCTTGCTGATGACACAAAGGTTGGGAGTTTTGTGAATAGTGTGCAGGGCTGTCAGAGGTTACACAGGACATTGATAGGATGCAAAACTGGGCTGAAAAGTGGCAGATGGAGTTCAACCCAGATAAGTGTGAGCTGGTTCATTTTGGTAGGTCAATAATGATGGCAAAATATAGCTTTAAGGGTAAGACTCCTGGCAGTGTGACGGATCAGAGGGATCTTGGGGTCCGATCTGTGCCTCTGTGAAGGCATACAGTGCTTGACCTTCAAATTGATTTTAAGAGCCGAGAGTTAATGCTGCAGCTATATAGGACCCTGGTCAGACCCCACTTGGAGTACTGTGCTCAATTTTGTTCGCCTCACTATGCGAGGGACGTGGAATCCATAGAAAGGATGCAGAGAAGGTTTACAAGGACACTGCCTGGATTGGGGAGCATGTGTTAAGGAGATAGGTTGAGTGAACTCGGCCGTTTCTCTTGGAGTAATAGAGGATGAGAGGTGACCTGAAAGGGATGTACAAGATAATGAGAAGCTTTGATCGTGTGGGTAGTCAAAGGCTTTTCCCCAGGGCTGAAACGGCTAGCACAGAAGGGCATAGTTTTAAGGTGCTTGGAAGTAGGTACAGAGATGTCAGGGGTAAGTTTTTTTTTACACAGAGAGTGGTGAGTGTGTGGGATGGGCTGCCAGTGGCTTTGGGGGAGGCAGAAGCGATAGGGTCTCTTAAGAAACTCCTGGATGACTACATGGAGCTTAGAAAAATAGAGTGTTATAGGTAAAGCCTAGGTAGTTCTAAGGTAGGAACGTGTTCGGCACAGCTTTGTGGGCCGAAGGGCCTGTATTGTGCTGTATGTTTACTATGTTTCTATTCGTTAGACATGACCTGCCACACATGAAGCCATGCTGACTATTCCCAATCACTCCACGTCTATCTAAGTACCAATATATTCCATCCCTTGGAATACCTTCCAGTAAATTTCCCACGACTGGTGTCAGGCTCATCAACCTATAATTCCCTGGGTTATTTTTAGATCCTTTCTGAAACAGCAGAACAACTTTTTTAGGTTATGAGGACACTCAGTCCTCGTTTATTGTCATTTAGAAATGCATGCATATATTAAGAAATGATACAATGTTCCTCCAGAGTGATATCACAAAAGAAACAGACAAAACAAAGACTCACACTGACAAAACCACATAATTATAACATATAGCTACAGCAGTGCAAAGCAATACCATGATTTGATAAAAGCAGACCATGAGCACGGTTAAAAAAAAGTCTCAAGTCCCGATCGATTCCAATAGTCCCGATATCAGGCAGCAGAAAGGGAGAAACTCTCCCTGCCATAAACCTCCAGGCACCAACAACTGATGCACTGGAAGCACCTGACCACAGCAGACTCTGAGTCCGTCCGAAAACATCGAGCCTTCGACCAGCCCTTCCGATACAGCCTCCCAAGCGCCATCCTCTGCCGAGGGCCTTCGACCTCATCCCGGCCGCCGAAACAAGCAAAGCCGAGGTCTCGGAGGCCTTCTCCTCCGGAGATTCTGGACCGCACAGTAGCAGTGGCAGCGAAGCGGGCATTTCAGAAGTTTCTCCAGATGTTCCTCCGCGCTCTCACGTCTATCTCCATCAAATCAGAATTGTGCACGGTAACCTACTTAACAAATAACAGATATCGTTCACTGGAGAGACCACGCGCGCTGTGTCACGCCACCATTTTCTCCTCCCTCCAACTTTGATTATCCTCTAATCCTTTGCTTCTTCTGCTATCTCTAAGGATGATTTTATTATCTCTGCCCAGGCCGTGGCAATGTGTACACTTGCCTCCCACAAGCAACACCTAGTCAGGCCTTCAGGATTCACCTCAAAATAGCAGACACCTTATCTATAATGTGTATAGATCTTATGAAGTTGATGCAGTTTGGCCTCACTTCAAAATACTTTGTCCGTCTCCTGAGTATATATAAATGCAAAGAATGCATTTAAAATCTCCCCCATCTCCTTTGGTTCCATGCATGAATTACCATTCTGGTATTCCAAAGGACCAATTTTGACCCCTGCAATCCTTTTGCTCTTAACATGTATGAGGAATCCCTTGATATTTGGAATCACCTTGTCTGCTCAAGGAACCTAGTGCCTTATTTTGGCCCTCCTGATATCCTGATTAAGTGCAATCTTGTATTTTTTCATGCTGACACAACTGTATTTCTATGTTGTATTGACTGTTGTACATACTACTTATTATGACAACAAACACCAGAAAATCTGCAGATGCTGGAAATTCAAGCAACACACACAAAATGCTGGTGGAACGCAGCAGGCCAGGCAGCATCTACAGGGAGAAGTACAGTCAACGTTCGGGTCCAGACCCTTCGGCAGGACTAAGAGTCTCGACCCGAAACATCGACAGCGCTTCTCCCTATAGATGCTGCCTGTCCTGCTGCGTTCCACCAGCATTTGGTGTGTGTTGCTACTTATTATCAATTACTTCAAGCTACACATTGCACATTTAGATGGATACGTAACGCAAAGATTTTTACTCCTCTAGTATATTAAGAATGTAAGTAGTAAAGTCAATTCATTCGATTCATGTCATGGATGCCACACAAAACATGACTGTAAGGGCAGAACAGGGGCTGCATGTCTCTCGTTTAAGTGAATCCTTTCATTACTGTGAAGATGTGAGTTAGGAGTGCGATGGTGCCGCCGGCATTTGCCTCGGCATGTTACCTCGGCAACAACTGAAGCTGAACATCACGCGGGGTAGATGGTTCTGGCATCAAGTTAATGAATATTATGTATCCTTTTGCTCCGTCAGGAACTGCCTGCAGTTTGTGCAGAAGTTCAGCAGCACTGATTGCATCTCCCAAACCTGCAAATCCATCAAACCATAGCTAGGCAGTGGAAATGTTGCTCACTGCCACCTGGCGCATCCACTTCAAGTCTCAGCTCACCCTGACTTTGGGAAATCTCACCGTTCCTTCATCAGCACCGGGAATTCATCCTGGAGATCCCGGCTCATGGCTGCGTGATTTATCTTCATCAGCAGTTATAAACTGTTACTCCTCAATGGACAAATAGGGATGAAGAGTCAACAGTGGGTTTGTAATGGCAGTTATTTAACATGCATTTTCAGATATGATTCCCACCCTTATCTGTTCCAGGCCATGCTGAATGCCTGTTAATCTGAATGTGGCTGTTCTGATTACCTGCATTTCAGCTTCTGAGAATTCAATTTTCTCCCAATGTGTCTGAGATTCGGTCACAAAATCCATTTTTTTTGCCGCCTCAGTCCCCCCTCTCTTTTGCTTTTGTTGTTACATGCTGGTTTACTCTGCGTTGTTTCCGCATAATTGTGTTAATGCAGACCCTATCAGGAACGTCCCTGGAAATTTTTTCTTTGGATGAAAAATAACATTCATAGAAGTCTTTGCTGCACTAATCCTCAAACCTATGGCTAAATATGTGGTGTAGGTTTTATTTCAGCAGTTGTTGTGCCAGAAGAAACATCTAACATGTCAGACATAAATTCTTAAATTTATTCAATTCTTATTAAAGCAACAGGAGCTTACAGGATCATGTAAAAACTCTTTCTGACTTTCTATCTGCTCCACAATAAATTCATTGTTTTCCTTTTATAGAAAGTCACTGAGCTGACAGAGAAGGGAAACCGGGCAGAGAGTTCCAGACTCTTCCTCAGTTTGGTGATGGGCAAAGGCTCCCAGGCCCGGAGGGCGATGTGGGAATCCTTTGTGGCATGGAGGACTGAGTTACCGAAGTTGGACAGAATACTGAGGGAAATACAGGAACGAGGTATGTTAAAACCACGCACTGAACACAAAGGCACATTGAAATAAACAGTTTAAATTATTTTAGTTCTGTTTTCATGGACGTTTTTCTTTGAATTAAACAGACCCTGATCCAGAGGAATACATTAACATCGCCCGAGGGTCATCTGAATTACCCACTCAACTGATAGGTGAGTGATGACATTCCCAGTCATGGGTCACTTCTTTATACGTTATCTGTCTTTCTTAATCATTCAAAATAATGCAAGGGCAAGTGAAGCGATCATTCCTCAGGCCATCATTGCTGTGAGTGGGTCAGAGTGTGATGTAGTTTTGGCTCGTCAGGCTTGGGCTATGGGAAGTATCTGGTAAGATTCCATTTTTGTTCTTAATTCTTCATTCCTTATCTGATAGGGCATAGGAGTGGAGTGTGGAGTGAGAGTACCTCCAGGGGCAGTCTTTTGTACTCTGCTGAGATGTGCGAGTTCTTGGAGACCTCCAGTCTCCTGGACAACCACAACAGCAGCAGGTGCACCCAGCTACAGCACTGGAGTAGCAGCTCGAGGACCTTTTGCTCATACGGGAGAATGAGGAGGTGATAGATAGGAGCTGCAGGGAGGGGGCAAGAGACAGGGAGCTGGGTGACTGTCAGGAGAAGGAAAAGAAATGCACAACCAGTGCAGAGTATACTTGTGGCCGTTTCCCTCTATAATAAGTATACCACCTTAGATACTGTTGAAGAGAATGTCTAACCAGGGGAGAGCTGCAGTCACAGGGTTTCTGGGACTGAGTCTGGTGTTGTGGCTTAGAAGAGATAAGAGATGAATTGGACGTCAGTGGTGATAGGAAATTCCATAGTCGGAGGATAAGCGACGAGGTTCTGTGGGCACGATAGAGATACACAGATGGTATGTTGCTTCCCAGGTGTCAGTGTCATGGATGTCCCAGAATGGATCCATGGCATTCTAAAGCAGCCAGAGGTCTTGAAACAAATTGGCACAAATGACACAAGTAGGAAATGTGATTAGGTCCTGAAGAGAGATTTTATGGAGTTACGTAGAAAATTGAAAATCGGGACATCTAGGTTAGTTATCTCAGAGTAAGAGTACAATGAATTGAAAGGTAAATTTCAAAGGAACTCACGCAAGGGGCAGGGGATTGTCTTGCTGCTTGATCCTAATCCAACTCACATACTTCCACTTCTTCATTGGGCAGAAGATACATAAACCTGAAAGTATCAAGGACAACTTTAATTCTGCATTTCTAAGACTATTAAAAGGTCACATTCTATGTTAAGATGAGCTCTTATTTACAGCACATATAATAATATCAAAGTAAAAAGTAAGTTTATTATTACCACTTATATGTCACCATATGCGACCCAGAGATTCATTTTGTTCCTGGCCTACTCAATAAGTACAATAACCATAATAGGGCCAGTGAAGGACTGTATCGAACAGGTTGGACAACCAGTCTGCAAGATACAAAAGACTGCAAATACAGAAGAAATACATAATAATAAATATATAAGCGGATTCATAGGATGTGGGAACAAACCTATGGGGCAAGTTTAGTTTCCGCTCTGTTTGAAGAATTATTTGTTGAGGGATAATAACTGTTCCTGAACCTCTTGGCATGAGTCCTGAAGAGGTTCAGTGTTTTAAATGTAATGTAAAGCAAAGTCTCAGTTCTTTTCTCCATAAATGTGATATGATGCTTTGTTGAAGAAGAGCTGAGAGGTTCTTGCAACGTCAGCACCACTAATCCTTCAGCAGCACTTGTAAAAAAACTGACCATCTGATCAATTGATTCATGCATCTGTTATTTAAATTACACTTCTTGCAGAGTGTTGGATTCCATCGGATTGTATTGTCCGTGTTGTTGATGGGTTTTCTTTCCCTGATTTGCAATTGATGCAAATTGATTCAGGAGCAGCTTCTTCTTCTAAGTTAGCCTTCTGAGCAGTCCATGAACATGACCTTGCTAATCCTGCTTTGCGGTATATAGTTCTTTCATTTCTTATTGTCAATTATACTAGTTTTTATGTCCTGCGCTCTACTGTGCCAAAAAGCAACACATTTCATAACGTTTCTTAGATATAATAAGGCGTATTCTGCGAGTTGTAAGCCACTGACATAAAACAACAGAGCAAATGACCTATTCTGGAGTTTTATTCACATGATTTATGAAGGAAGACTGATTTTATACTTGTTGGAGTTTAGACATTTGAGATTAGATTTCAGTGAAACATAAGATCCTCAGACATTTTATTAGGGTGCATCTGAGGGGAGTGGGGAGGAGGTCCCCTCCTGTGGGGTTATCCAGAAGAAACATCTGCTCTTTAATATTAAAAAAGTCCATATTTGAAAGAGGTAAGATAATAATAATTACTTTTGAATAATAAGATAAAACGGATCTTTTGCCTAAAGGAGAAATCACAAATAACCCATCAAAATAGCCTCCTATTGTTTTACAAACTAAATATGAAATTGTAACATCATGCATCTCACTAATAATCACCGCTCATTTAGGTAACCACAGTATACTTGCGAAGAACAGAAAGTGTGCAGTAAGGGTATGAAAAGCTGTAAGGAACAACTGAGAATAGCCAATTCAAGCCAACAGGAAAAGCAAAAAGTCATTCACTTTGTTACATTGACTATCAAAAACATTCGATTCTGTCCCACACTCGTTGTTAATAGAAGTTCATAATGTACACAAATACACCCAACACTTGCGAAATTCGCACAATATATGATGAAGCATTGGCGTGCTCTAATCGCTCTGTCTATTCTCAATCAAAAAAGAACAACCACCAATAAATAAAAGGAGATATTTCTCAGTGCGACTCTTTAAATCCACGGTGGTTTTGCCTGGTTTTAAATTTTCTCACTAATTTACTGAATTGTATAAAGATAGGGTAACAATTTAGCAAAATGAAACATACAGACAAACAAATTATACCTTGGCATACCTTCTATACATGGATACATGGATGAATTAAAATTATACTCTCCATCCATAAAAGGTAAAACAATTAATTCAAATAGTAGAGCTATTTTGAAAAGATAGAAACATCACCTTTGGTCTTGATAAGTGCAGAACATACAACAGATTTTGTAGTACCATTAAGAAGGCCACTCATGCAAGCAGCCCTGATGGAAATAAATCAAATATTCTCATGTTAGATTTCCAGAGCTGGAATCCACAACTAAACACTTAAATAATGCAGCAAGCAACATCATGTTAAGGCAGTTAAAATCTCTATTGCTACACTATTGCTACTCAAAGCTGATAAATATCGGATGGTGGTCTCCAGACGCTAGAGCGTTTCCCCTTTACGGAAAGCAGAAAGCAGAAACTGGGCTGGATTCTTACTTGCATATGCTATTTTGCTGACAGATATACAGTTTCTGGAAAATATAATCGAAGTTTGCAAAGGATGATTGTTGTGTTCTTCTGCTTTCGGGAGACCTGGATATCCCCGTCACTCTAGATGCAGTTTTACAGATCGCTGACATCACATTTACTATCAAGATGGGACTGATGAATATTTCAAAGGCAGAGGAGTAGGAGCATGCTTCATTATCCACTGCTGGTGGTGTACAAACATGGCAGTTCTATTCCAGTCCTGCTCTCTGAACCTGGAAGATCTTGGGAACAACTATACTCCACTTTATCTCTCATGGGAGTTTTCAGCCATCATCTTGGTGGCGGGGTATAGCCCACCACAGGCCCGAGTCCAACAGTCTCTATTGAGCGGGGCGACAGGCATCAATAAACAGAACACCCTGATGTTTTCCCCGTCGTCTTGGGGAATTTTAACCGAGCTAGCGTGAAACAGTCTCTAAATAGTTATTAACAACATATCACTTGTGGAACCAGAGGAGTAACACATAGGACCACTGTGATGCAACAATCATCTCACTGTGCCATCCTACACCTGTAATTTGGAAAGTCTGATCTATGGATAGATATTGAAGACCACAGCAACAGTAGAGGGGACCAATAAGGTTTAGATACAGGAGACACAGGAGCACTTACAAAACAACTTTGAGTTCATAGACTGGACTGTTCAGCATTTTTATTCAAATCTGAATGAATACTCCCCAGTTATTACTGACTCTAAAAACCTGTGTGGATGTGTCTATGCCTACCAGAATATATTATACATAGCTGAATCAAAATCCGTACATGAACCAAGAGATTTGTAAATGTCTGGGGAAGGACAATATCGGTGCATTAAAGTCTGGTGATCCAGGACTGCGCAAGAAGGCCAGGTATGACATATGGAGGATTATCTCAAGAGCAAAATAACCATTCTGATTGAGGTTGGAGGCGTAATTGGATGCACGTCAACTCTGGCAGTGCTTGCAGGCCATTACTTCCAACAAAGCGCAAACACAATGAATTGCGGAGATGTTTCGCTCCCAGTGGGGATTAACAGCTTTTATGCATGCATTGAAAAGGAGAATACAACTACTGCAATGAGAGTCTCTGCAGCATCCACTGACCCTGGGATCTCTGACTCGGAAGCCGATTTCGGAAGGTCTTTCAATACGTTAAGTGCTTGCAAGGGAGCAGCCCCGATGCCGTACCTGGTAGGGCTCTGAAATTCTGTGTCAACTAACTGTCGCGTGTATTCAATGGTATTTTCAACTTCTCATTGCTCCGATTGTAAGTTCCCACCTGCTTTAATAGGGAGAAGTCATACCAATTCCCAAGAAGAACAGGGTGAGAAGCCTTAATGACTATTGTCCAGCAGCACTCAGTTCCACAATGAAGGACTTTGAGAGGTTGACTATGGCTTGAATCAACCCCTGCCTCAGCTAGGACATAGACCCAATGTAATTTGCATATCACCACTATTTGTCTACAGCGGATGCGATTTCATTGGCTCTTTCCGCGGCCATGGATCACCTGGAGGATAATAATACTTACGTCAGACTTAACACAATCGTTTGAACAGGTATGATCAAAAAGCTCCAGAACCTGGGCTGCCGAACCTATCACTGCAAATGAATCGTTAAGTTCCTCACCAGAAGACCACTGTCTGTGCGGAATGGAAATAATATCTCCACTTGGCTGATAATCAAGACTGGCGCAACTTAATGATGAGTGCTTATCCCACTGTTCTTTTCTCTCTGCATCCATAATTGTGTGGCTAGACACAGCTCTAGTGCTATCTCTAACGTTGCTGAAGACACAACTATTATTGTCAGAGTTTCAGATGGTGATGGAAGTGCGCAGAGGAGCGAAACATTTCAGCTTGTTGAGTGGTGTTGTAGCAAAAATCTTGAGCACAATGTCAGTAGGACAAGGGAATTGATATTGGACTTCACAAAGATTTAGATGAGGGGGCACACACCTGTCCTCAAAAAGGTGTCAAGATCTCTGAGCATCCTACCTGATCCCAACATTGTCTACCTTCAGATCGTTCATCTTCCAAAGAACCTTCTCTCTAGTAATGGTAACTTCAGACACTCATGACCCGTCAATACCTGGAACTTCCACCATACTGCTGATGTCTTCCACATGAAGATTGATGCAAAATACTTTTTCAGATCGTTCACCATTTGCTTGTCCCACATTAGTACATCTTCAGCCTCATTTTCCAGCGGTCCAATATCCATTCTTTCTTCTCTTTTATGCATCTGAAGAAACTTCTGGAATCGACTTTTTATATAATTGTCTAGGTTACTGTCATATTCCATCTTTAACTTCATGATTTTTAGTTGATATTTATTGATATTTAAAAGCTTCCTCTAATTTCCCACTGTTTTTTGTTCTGTTATGCTCACTCTCTTTGGGATTGACTTCCTTTGTTAGACACGGTTGTGTCTTCTTGTTTTTGGAACACTTCCTCCTCCTTTGGACGTATATATCATGTGCCTTCTGAATTGCTTACAGAAATTCCAGCCATTGCTGCTCTGCTGTAATTCTTGCCGGTGTTATTTTCCAATCAATTCTGCACACCTCCTATCTCATGCCTCTATAATTTCCTTTACTCCACTGTAATATTGATATATCTGACCTTAACTTCTCCTTCTCAAATTTCAGGGTGAAGGGCATCATATTATAGTCACTTACCCTGATAGGGTTTTTTACCTAATGCTCTCTAATCAATTCCAGTCTATTGCACAATATGCAATCCAAAATAGCTGATCCACTAGCGGTCTCAACCACTGGCATTCAAGAGATTCCCCCTCTTGGAATCCCACAACATCCTGACTACCAATTCTACCTGCAAATTGAAATCCCCCATGACAATTGTAACATTGTCCTTTTGGCATGCATTTTCTATCTCCCACTGTAACTTGTCGATCACATCCTTTTACTGTTTGGGGGGTCTGTATATAACTACCATCAGGGTCTTTTTACATCTTCAAAGCCCGATGCTCCAAAGAGGCACATCCATCAGTTAGGAACCGCATCACTCATGCCATGCCCAATTCTTATTGCTACAGTTGGGGAGGAGGTACTGGAGCTTGAGGACATTCACACAAGGAACCACTTTTTCCCCTGTGCCATCAGCAGAATACAATACAACCGATGGATGAATATGAAATATATAAGTATTGTCGATATCAACAAACAATGAAAATACCTCATTCTGCAATAAAGGGAAATGTTTAATTGGAATTTACTTCAATGCTTAAGAAATTCTGCGATGCAATCGTCAAAATGCAGCAAAGTGATAAACGCTTTCGGTATACCTATATTAATATTCTTTTGGCGCAATATGTTGGCCTGTTACTGATCTGGAAAACTTACAAAGAAAAAAAGAGGGACTGAATGAAAAGTTTTAGGAACACATTATGTGCACTCGAACGCACTGAGGTTAGGCAATAGCCTATAACTTTCCTTTGGACTTGGAGGCAATTTGATGCGGCAGGGCTGAGGCCGAGAGCCAGGAGAATCCCGAAGTCCGATTGACTTGTGCACCAGGCCGAGTAGGAAATGTTGGGTACAGTTCCCCGGAGTATTGAAGCGACAGAACCAGATGTTTGGAAGGCACTGGGTGCCGGGTTGAAATTGAAAAGTCGGGTACAGGATGATACCGGAGTCTACGCCCCCAGACCGTATCGAAGTGAGTGAAGTGGTGCTTGGATGATGATTTAAGCTCTTGGCCAGACTGATAAACGTTAGAGTATCAGGGTCTGAGGCGAAAGAGAGGGGCGGTTCAACACTGAGGAGTCCAGTAGAACAGAGGGATCTAGGAATACAGATGCAAAATTCCCTAAAAGTGGCGTCACATCTAGACAAGAGTAGTAAGGAGAGCTTTTGGTACATTGCCCTTTATAAATCAAAGTATTGAGTATAAGAGTTGGAATGTAATGGTGAGGTTGTATAAGACATTGGTGAGACCGAATTGGAGTATTGTGTGCAGTGTTGATCACCTAATTACAGGAAGGATATTAATAAGGTTGAAAAAGTGCAGAGAAGGTTTACCAGGATGTTGCCGGGACTTGAGAAACTGAGCTACAGAGAATAGTTGACTAGTTTAGGAATTTATTCCCTGGAGCGTAGGAGAATGAGGGGTGATTTGATAGAGATGTATAAAATTATGATGGGTATAGATGAGTGAATGCAAGCAGGCTTTTTCCACTGAGGCTAGGGGAGGAAAAATAAACAGAGGACATGGGTTAAGGGTGAAGGAGGAAAAGTTTAAAGGGAACATTGGAGAAGGTGCTACTTCTCGCAGAGAGTGGTGGGAGTGAGGAATGAGCTGGCAGATGAAGTGGTAAATGCGGGCTCACTTTTAACATTTAAGAAAAACTTGGACAGGTATATGGAGGAATATAGTTCAGGTTCAGGTCAGTGGGACTAGGCAGAAAAATGGTTTGGCACAGCCAAGAAAGGCCAAAGGCCTGTTTGGTGCTGGAATGTTCTATGGTTCTAAAAAGATAACGAATGGAAGAGCATGTCCTTCCATGGAAGATATCGCCACGATTTGAGCAGACTAGATTTTGACAAGAACGGCTGGCTCTTAATTGAAGGTTTCATCCCAGAAACAGAAGGATTTCTTATGGCAACATGGGAACAGTTGGTTAGCACGAAAATATCTAAAATACAAAAACAAAAGACCAACAAATTGAAGATGATAAATTCAGACAAAGACAAGAGATACAATCCAACACATTACAAGATCCTGCAGCATTGATTAATTACAGTGGAAAGCATCATTCATCAAAATATTGCTTCACAGTGCACATTCTTAAAAGACACAGTACCTTACTGTAAATACAAACCTGATTCAGTTTTAGAATCAAAGTCCTGCAAATTACACTATGGCTGATCCATCATTACAGAGAGGACAATGTATCCAGGATAAAAAGGCAAGAAGAACTTACTTACTGAATAGACATAACCATTCCAAACACACGTGACATACAGAAATCAATTGCTGAAAAACACCAGAAATCTGCTGAATTAGCAAAATAAACTAAAAGACTGTGCAGCACGCTGTCCCAATAGTAATATCTGCAACTGGTATCATCCCAAAGTCACTACATAATAACATTAAACAATTAGTTCTACAAAGAAATATTTATGTAAATCCACAGAAAGCAACAATGTTAAACACCACTAGAGTAGTCCGGAATTTCCTATCAATTGAGAGATGAGTGTGTTTGGCTTGCCTGCGTCTCAGGAAAAACCAGTTTGAGCTTAGAAAAAATAAATCATAACCTATTAATAAAGCAATTCTTACCCTGACGATGTAGTTCATAGTGCATTACAATGGGATAAAGTGCAAACTAGGAAATAAAAGACAAAATGAAGGTTCAATATAAAGGCTTTGCATTGGTGTTTAAAAGTGACAGCTTCAGTCTGCATCCTTTACACATTAGTAGCAAATATCCGAGTCTATGCGGTTTATATATATATATATATATATATATATGTATGTGTGTTTGTCTGTACCTCAGACATTTGCACAGTACAGTAGTTTTAGGTGAGGATCTCTGCAGTTTAGGAGCGTAGTTCAATTAAAATCTGACCTGCCAATGACCCTTTGGCCTTGTACCTTATTGTCTGCCTGCTCTGCATTTTCTCAGCAACTGAAACATTGTTTCCCTGAGCTATTCTGTTCTCTTTTTCCTTGTACGGCCTCATTGCACCGATATGATGAAATGATGTATTTGCATCTCATGCAGAAAGGTTGTCTATTGTTCCTCGGTGCATGTGCCAATAATATGGCAATTTACCGATTTATTGTTGTCAACAATACAGCGCCTCACAGAGTGATCGTCACCAGTTGCCAACACTTCACTAAGCTCTCTGACAAATACGACGTCCATCACTGAGACGCTTCTGGTCTCTCCCATTTATGGAGATTCATCTCCACTTTTCCACCCCTCCTTCATCACTGAAATTGAAAACTATCAGCTTTCTTTCTTCTCATTCCATTGGGTTATCATTACAAAACATCACTGTGACTCTCTCCACAGAGGCTGCCCGACCGGAGTATTTCCCACATATTCTGCTCCTGTTTTGATGCAAGAGTAGTGGACACTTACCAAAATGCACAGTGTCCTGCTCTCCATATTTCCACAGCAGATGAACATTAACATCGTCTGATAATGATGCAAACAATGCGTTAAATAGTGTGAAATGTTGTTGTGTTGGATGTGCAGTCAGGATTGCAATAGGATATCAGGGGAATGTTCGCCTTCACATGTAACTAGTATCACAATATCAGTATTGTATCTTTTCTAAGACATACATCGCTGTTAGTTCCGATGTCTGTGAACAGCATTTTACTTTATGTCCTAATATCCATGGATGCAATGAATTAATTCATGTAATCTCAAACACTGAATCTTGAAATGCAGTTATAATGTTCTTTGCCAGTTGAGCTACTGAACTTTTTGACTATGTTCTCTGTTCCCATGAAAGACGTTCAACAGGTACACAAGGAGACTCTGCGGGCACAGACTGAAACACTGAGAGTGAACACGATCCTGATGAGGGAGAAGGTGAAGGTTTTCCAGCTGGTTGATCGATACGCTGAGCTCACGGTCATTTCTACTGTTCAACATCGGAGTCTGGTGGAACATGAGCTACTGGCAAGAGGCAGAGTCCACGAGGAGTGGAGACAGAAGCATCTCAGTGGAGAGCTGGAAAAAATCGGGATAGATCACTTGTTCCAGAGCACCTTTTCCCAGACTAAATCCAAATCTGGGAGTTCTGCAGCATTGGTCGGAATCCCTGGGATTGGGAAAACAACAATGGTGCAAAAGATTGTTTATGACTGGGCCGCAGGGAAAATATATCAGCAATTCCAGTTTGTCTTCAGTTTCAGATTCCGGGATTTAAACACCATTAATTGTCGAATAAACTTGAGGGAACTAATTCTGGATCAGTATCCTTACTTTGGGAACATCCTGAGAGAGGTCTGGAAGAACCCAGAGGGATTGCTGTTTATATTCGATGGTTTGGATGAATTTAAGCACACAATTCATTTTGCTGACAATCGAAGAGACACAGAATGCCACCACCAGTGCTCAGATCCCGAGTGGTGGTGTGAAGTGTCTGACATTGTATACAGTTTAATCCAGGGTAAGCTGCTCCCAGGGTGTTCAGTGCTGGTGACCAGCCGAACCACTGCATTACCCTTACTGGAAAAGGCAGAGATTAGTGTCTGGGCTGAAATCCTGGGATTGGTTGATGAAAAACGGAAGGAATATTTCATCAGACATTTTGAAGATCAGACTGTGGCAGCAGCTGTTTTCAAATATGTGAAGGAGAACGAGATCCTGTACACCATGAGCTACAACCCCTCCTACTGCTGGATCCTCGCTCTGGCACTGGGTCCCTTCTTCACACAAAGAGTCAGGGACCCGCAGCGATTTCCCAAGACCATCACCCAACTGTACTCCTATTATATTTACAACATCCTGAAAAACCACACCCGTGAGATTGAGAACCCCTGTGATGTGTTACTCAGGGTTGGTCAGATGGCCTTCAGAGGAGTGTATGATAGGACGATTGTGTTTACAGATGGAGATTTGATCAAGAACAATCTTCAGCCTTCCCAGTTCATGTCCGGGTACTTGATGGAGCTATTGGAAGGTGGGGATGCTCCCCCGTTTGTGGTGTACACATTCCCACACCTCACTATCCAAGAGTTTGTAGCTGCAGTCGCACAATTCCTGAATCCACATCCCGGGGATATCCTGAAATTCCTCACTGAAGCCCAGAACACGACAGATAGGCGATTTGAGGTATTTCTCCGTTTTGTTGCTGGTCTCTCCTCCCCAATGACAGCTCGGGGCCTGGAGGAGTTTCTGGGTCCATTTCCTCATGAAACAACCTGCCAGGTGATTGACTGGGTGAAGGAGGAGGTTAAACGCCAGAGTGGAAACACGAGGAGTGAAGCTGGTAAAAAGAGCCTCCTGAACACATTGCACTACCTGTTTGAGTCTCAGAATTGCTGGCTGGCTCAGGCCGCACTGGGATCTGTGAAAACACTTTCATTCAGTGAAATGACACTGACTCCGATTGACTGCGCAGTCCTGTCTCATGTCATCGGAATCTGTGATACAATAAAACACCTTGACGTGGAGAACTGTCACATTCAGTGTGAAGGAATCCAGCGGCTGGGACCCGGGCTGCACAAGTGCCAGGAGTTGAGGTAACTTGATTTGTATCTCTGAACTATGAAACTGTTCCATTGTGCTGTTTCAATGTAAAACGATTTGGGTAAAACTGTAGGATATCAGGTAATAAAAGACTGTGTTAAATGATCAGGGTATAGGTCAGTAATTCCCAAGGACCGGAGCATTCTGTGGTTCCTTGTGAAGGGATGTTGGAGACTTCATCAGATCAGTGGACAGTGGCCATTGGTTTAATGGTAGTAAATCACAGGAATAGCCGTGTTTCTCACTGCCTGTGACACGTCCATTAACAATATTCCTTCTCACTGTTACTGACACCCAGACCGACACTGACTGCAGCAGTGGTCTCAGATTCACTCCCCCTTCCCGGTGAGGGCCAAGAGACCGTCAGCAGACTGTCCCAGTGAGAAGGAAAGAAATATCATTGTGAGATTGTCCTCCCCTGCCCTTCCCCATGTGTGACTATCACCATCACTCACTACTAGATACTCAGACTCCATGGGCTGTTCTCCCCTTCCAAATTTGGGTCTCAGTTCAGACACACCCCTCCCGTGCAATAGTTTACTGGATCAACCTATCATGTTGGACTCTTCCCCATTCTCCTTCCTCCTGTTGGATCTCTCTTCCCCATCCCCTTCCACCTGCATGTTCTGTCTTCCTATCCCTTTTCCTCAGGTGTGCCTCTTCCACATCTCCTATCGGAATTATAATTTGTGAATTTATAATTCACAAATCCTCCTCACTGTGGGTATATCTCCCACATTTCTGCCCTGACCCTAACAATGCTCTCAAGTCAGTAACACTTCTTTTCACCGTCTGGGAGTGAGACAGAATGTGTGGAGTTTACAGGGTCACACCGACAGACTAAATTACTGACATTCGGTGAATACCCTTGAGCTGGTCAGTGAGGGACATTGACAGTGATGGGAACTCCAATCAGTGATTTACTGAAGATTTTAATGTTTCCTGAAAAATCCGAGTGAGAGAGGTTTTCTCAGACTCACGGTTCTTGAATCACTTTTTTCATCAATTTGTCTGTTTGGCTTTAGACTTGGGGCAAATAAACTGGGAGATTCTGGAGTGAAACTGGTGTCTGCAGCTCTGAGGAACCCAGAGTGTAAAATACAGCAACTGTGGTAAGTACCAGGCTGTCGGAGATTGTGTTTACTGTCACTGGGTGACTGACACTGAACATTAATGTGATCAGTAATTGTGTTACTGAAAAACACTGGGGATTTGTACTGTCTCCGGTCTCTCTGTGTCCTTCATCCTCACTCTCTCTCATCTCCAGGCTGAACCATGTTGGTCTCACAGATTCTGGTGCCGTGGATCTCGTCTCGACTCTCAGAACAAACCGATTACTGACGGAGCTGAACCTCAGTGAAAATGAACTGCGTGATTCAGGAGTGAAACTGGTGTCTGCGGCTCTGAGGAACCTGGAGTGTAAAATACAGACACTGGAGTAAGTACCAGATTGTTGGAGATTTTATTTACAGTCACTGGGTGTCTGACACTGAACATTAATGTGATCAATAATTGTGTTACTGATAAGCACTAGGGGTTTGTACCGTCTCCTGTGTCTCTGTGTTATTCACTGTTTGCCTCTCTCATCTCCAGGTTGAGGGATGTCGGTCTCACAGATTCTGGTGCTGAGGATCTCGCCTCCGCTCTCAGTACAAACCCATCACTGACGGAGCTGGACCTGAGTGATAATAAACTGGGAGATTCAGGAGTGAAACTGGTGTCTGCGGCTCTGGGGAACCCGGAGTGTAAAATACAGAAACTGGAGTAAGTACCAGACTGTGGGAGATTGTGTTTACAGTCACTGGGTGTCTGACCCTGAACATTAATGGGATCAGTAATTGTGTTACTGATAAACACTGGGGATTTGTATCGACCCTGTCTCTCTGTCTTTCAATCCCACTCTCTCTCGTTATCTGCAGGCTGAGGAAGGTTGGCCTCACAGATTCTGGTGCCGAGCATCTTGTCTCCGCACTCAGTACAAACCCATCACTGACGGAGCTGAACCTGGGAATTAACTCCCTCACAGACCGATCTGCACCCGCTCTCTGTCGCCTCATATTGACCCTCCCAAATCTGGAGTGGATCCGGTGAGTGTTTGTGTTAACGTTCAATGTGATAAAATATCAGGGGTATTGGTCTGTGAGCATGTTGAAACATTATCCCCGTCCCCTGTTACTGACACTGATGTGTAAACTGTTTATTTCATCTCTGTTCTTCAATGTGTTTCAGACTGGTGGGGAATCGGTTCAGTGAGACCGGGGAGAAGGAACTAAGATCGGTGCAGGATCACAGACCTGGACTGATAGTGATCCTTTGAACATCTGAATGCGTGAACATCCCCACACTTATGGTGACATTTTCACCGATTCCCCAAGCTCCTCTTTAATGCCCGCACTCCAGGTTTGATTCCTAATGATTCTAACCGAACGGGCTCTAGTCTCGCGCTTTGTGCCTTTTGAAGCTGTCCTGCAGTGACGTATTTCCTCCTCTTGTCCAATGCCGCTGATTCTGACGCATGACCAAGTTCGAGATCTCACACAAGTTAGGCTCTGCGGAATTGCACAGTCAGGAAGAGCCCAGTGGCCGGGTTCATTCTAGGACACGAGTATCCCAAAGTGGGATTATCCGGGGAGAGAATCCTTTTGTTTACTTTGCTGAGGACAGTACTTTCGGCTGTCTGGCCGATACAATGATGTTAAATTGACAAATACTTCGGCAGTGACCCTGGATCTACAGGGATCTCTGAATTGTGATTTTATAATCATCGGTTCCCCGATGCAGAGTGACGGTGAGAAACGGGACTGATGATTCAACCTGTCATTCGGTGTCGCCGGTCAGTTAATTTTGTGTGACTGTGATTGAGTCGGGAGCAGCTTATTTATTCCCGCACGTCAGCAGCTCACACATTGTACATTTGTCATGATGAAATCAATAAACAGCTGTAACTTCCTGTCTTGTCGGACTTTAGTCTCATTAGAGGAGAAACAGTGACCTGTTGTTACTGCTGCCCCCCAGCACCCGGTGAACTGAAATAATGGGTCTGAGCTCCTCACACTGGTACAGCAGCGTCTCAGCTGAGGGATGTCAGTCTGGTGGCGTCTGGTCTTCACTCCTCATCCCCCAGTCAGTCTGACACACCACTTCCTCATACCCCAGAATCACGCACTCCCCTGACCCCCGCCTTCCTGCGTGCTCTCCTTGCCCCCGCAGACAAATACGACAAAAGATATTGGAAGCTCATACACTGTATGATATCTGACCTGCATCGACAAAGGTTGCGAACAAGACAGGGATGGGGAATCGAACAGAAGCAATCAACACGGAGTGAAGCTCCCTCTACACTGCCCATCTCATACTCCCGGTGTCTGACACTGACTTAAGCTCCCCACGAAGGATCCCATTACACATCCCATCCCAGGTCACACACATAGTGAAGCTCCCTCCACGTCGTCCCAATACACACTCTCCGTGTCAGGCTCAGAGTGAAGTTCCCTCTGCATCTCCCCATCACGCACTCCCATTGTCAGACACTGACTGAAGCTTCTCCTGCATATTCCCATGACACACTCTGAGGATCAGTCACAGTTTTAATCTTCATCCTCCCCATCTATTCACACAGTCCCAGTGTCAGAAATAGAGTGTACCTCTGTCCACATCATCCCATCATACATTTCCGGGTCAGACGCAGAGTGGTTCATAAAACACAGTCCAATCACACATTCCCAGGGTCAAACACAGAGTGGACCTCTCACAACGGCATACCATCACACACTTCCGGGGTTAGGCAAAGGATTAAGCTACCCCCAACCTTTCAGAACGCACACTCCCAGTGTCAGACATATTGTTAAGCTCCCAAAACACTGTCCCAACAAATAGTCCTGGAGTCAAGCACTGAGTGAAGATCCCTCCGCATCGTCCCATCATACACTCTGGGGCTCAGATACAGAGAGAATTCCCTCTACCCTGTCCCATCGCACACTCCCAGAGTCGGACTTTGAGAAAATCTCCCTCCAGACAGACCCATCATAAAATTCCTGTGTCAGACACAGAGAGTGGCAGCCTCCATGACATAGGAAGGGAAAACAAAGAGGTCCTGAAAAGAAAATTTTTAAATCCAAGTCGAAAGCTGAGAAGCAGGACCTCCCAGTTGGTAATTTCTGGATTGGTGTCTATGCCACGGACTTGTGCAGAACTCTGTGAATGTTAATTTGCATGTGGAGTCAGTGGCGAGGAAGGTTCTAGAATGCAAGAGCAGGGATGCAATGTTGAGGCTTCACAAGGCACCTGAGAGGTCTCACCTTGAGGATTGTGTACAGTTTTCGGCTCCTCATCTTAGTAGAGATAAGCTTGTGTTGGAGAAGTTCAAGAGGAGGTTCATTAGGATAATTCCAGGAATGAAAGGTTTATCATACCAGGAACTTTTGATTGCTCTGGGTCTGCACTCGCTGGAATTTAGAACGAAGAGGAGGATCTCGTTGAAACCATTCGAATGGTGAAAGGCCGAGACAGAGTAGATGTGGAAAGGATGTTCTCCATGTTGGAAGAGTCAAGGACAAGACGACACACCCTCAGGTTAGAGAGGCGTCCCTTCAAAACAGAGATGCGAAACCAAAGGGCGGTGAATTTGTGGAATTGCATATGTAACCCCCTGGGTCGCCTCAGGCTCGCTCAGCTCGTTCTCGTCTAGGGGGAGCAGCCTTCGGCTCCGCCAAACTGGGTAATCAGCTGGTGTGGATGCTGTGTGATGTCCCCGCCTCGCCATAAACAGACAGTACACCATATGCGATTAAATGAGTACAATTTATAAAGGTTACTATAACTAAGTGATTAATAACGATACAGTATATATGAAGGAAAAACAATAAAGAAAAGGCGCCAAACTTATCAAAGTCCAAACCACTTCGTGCACAACCGTTGGAGCTCAATTACTGAAGTCTTCCGGCCACCATTCGATCCCCTCCGAACTCCTCGACTCGCAGCTCAGGACCACCCGAAGTGGTCAACCAAACACATCTATCGTCGTCTCCTCTCCTCAGGGTACCTCCTGACCTCGGACGCACCCCCCCCCCCCCGGGGTCCGTTCCTCGCCCAGTTTACAGCATCGCGTCCTCTCTCTCTCACCCCCTCGCGCCGATCTGCCCAAAAGCCTGCCAACAATAGCTTACAGACTCAGAAGAAAAAACAACATTAATCCCAATTGGTTTACAAAGGAATACTATTCTCGTTATCAGTAAATTTTAACCCAAACAAGCTTCTAGCACTCTCTCGCAACAAAGAAGTATTCCTACTTTTAACAAAACAAAGAAGCCATTTTGATTACATACACAGTAACAAAGAAAAAGAAGAAATCCCCTTTACACTTATACTGCTGTGGAGGCCAGATCGTTGGGTGTTTTTAAGGCAAGGATTTATTGAATCTTAATTGGAGATGGCATCAAAGGTTACAGGGAGAAGGCCGCGCAATGGGGTTGAGGAGGAGGAAAAAATGATGTGCGACGATTGCAAGGCTGATCCTTCTCGATGGGCAAAATGGCCTAATTCTGCTACTATGTCTGAAGTTCTTATGGTCCGTGGAAACGGAGAGAAGGTTAGACTGATCCATGGAGCAATCGCTGGTGGTGGGGTGGGGGGGGGATCCCCGACACTGCTGGGGTTGGCTGTACTGTTGAGCTCGAGGATTATCTGATCCTGATGTCAAACAGGTGAAAGCGCGGTAATGCGACGTTGAGCTGTGAGGGGGAGCTCCTCGGTGGAGAGTGGGGAGTCGTTGTATGGTCTCAATTTCCCTCGGTAGATTTCTTTAACGATTTATGGAATAACCCAAACCACATGCAAAATATAATACAACTTATATTTTACTGTGATTCACTCTGTTCCAGCAGCCTCTCTTCACAAACGGAGAGCATATTCTGATTGCACAGCCCCCTGTTAGTACCCGAAGTAATTCCTCTGTCCCGTCATATCTTCACAGACCGTCGGTCCCCAAATTAATTCTATTGCCTCGTGTTCTCCCTACAGCCCCATATCAGTTCCCAAACTAATCCCACTACCCTGCTCATTTCCCCTGTCCGTGTCAGACCTTAAACTAATCACACTGTCGCAGTCTCTCGCAACAGCCAGGGTCGGTGCCCGAGCTAATCACACTGTCTCACTCTCTCCCCACAGCCCGTGTCAGTCCCCGAACTAATCACACTGTCCCACTCTCTCCCCACAGTCCTGTGTCAGTCAGAAATAGAAATATAGTCAGCAGTAACTCTCTGAATGCGCCATTCTAAAGATGCTGTGCAGGATATGGTTCAGCTGCAACAGATCAGATGCCCCCGAGCCCACATCCCATTCTTCCGATGCTATGTGGGATACGGTCTGTTTGGAAGTGGAAAGCAGGAATTCACAGTGTTGCGGGCTCAGTCTCTACACTCCGGCTGGAGGACAATTACGAAATGGAATGGCGGTGGATTGGTGATCTTCGACAAATTAGAGCGATGCGCGGTGAGCAGTCGATCGCTCCTGTAAACAACACCATTTCCATTATTAGAGGTGAAATAGCTGAAGGGATTGTTTGTAGCCGTGACAAAGTGGAGTCAATTGATACAAAACACAATTTATCATTTACTGACTTATGTTAAAACAGACCTACGTGTCGAAAATAGACTGGACCGTCATTTAAATAAGCTGCCACGTTGTTATAAGGTCGAAGTGTCTGCACTGATAGAGACTCGGACCTGGAAAAGCAGAGACCAGCATCACTTCAGAAAGCCTAGCGAGGTGAAATTATGAAACAGTGACGATATCGGCACCAACTTAATTCACAACAGAAGAAGAAAACATTGCGATCGAAGTATGGAAAATGTAAAACCATTTGATGCCTGAAACCTCCATTCCGGAAACACGTTTCAGCCGACGGTAACATCTGTGCTCAGTAACAGTGCGGATACCGCAGCAGAGTAACGACGGCACCATACATAAAGTGAGCAGCTCCGGCATCTTACCGGGGACACCAACCGCTACAAGTGTGGGATAGAAAATGGCCGCGATGTAGTAAATCGTCGAATATCCCATATTCCGTCAAAAGCGGCGTTCAGTTGTACGGAACGTTTCAGCTGCTCAGATGGGCTGGTGATCGGTTTAGCAGACTTTTATTGAGGTGAGAGCAATTCCGCTGGGGCAATTAGCGTGGGATTCACGTCAGGGCCATTAGTGACAACCAACTGCAGAAACACTTACGTTAATCTATTTTTACTCGCTGTTCCCGTGTAATGAATTTCTCTCCTCAAGGGATATTGCAATCTATTTACTGTAAAACAAAATGTGATGTGAATTTTCCATGAAACCTGAATTCAGCTATTTAAATAGAATATTTTTATATCATTGTTGCTTTAAAACAGACATTCATCTTGGAATCGATTTATTTTTTAACGTTTGTCGGAGCACATTCGCTTCTGAAATTGAGGGAAGGAGATCGTTCTGGCGGGTGAAATGGAGAACACTTCTTTATTAAAGGGAAACATTCGTTCATTCTTTTCTTTTGTTTGTTCCAGTCATTCCGGGCGGTGCGAGTGATGGAATAAACAATGACAGCTGGCATGTATTAGAATAACTCTGCACTTATATTCCTCCACAAACAATTTAAAAGATCCATAGCGATAGTCCAGAGACCTGTGATCAAAAAGGGAGCGTGTCTTCGGGAAATCAGCGAGGGCTGTGGATAGTCTGAAGAACAATGTTTTCCAGCGCACACATGGGCCGCTTGGCAGGAACCTGACCTCTGTCAGTGAATGACCTGCAACCCCACACCCGTGACGTGAGATGCAGTCTATTTAACTTTAAAGTTACTCTCAAATCTGACACAATTCTACCACCATTTCTCCATCCATTCTCAGTTTGAACAAATATAGTAAGCAAAATCTATGCACAATCCGCAGGTTCTCAGTCTGTTGCATTATTTGCCACGAAGTTGGGTTATTTTTCTCCTGATTTACTTTCAGATATATTGCCTTTCGAGCGTCACTATAGGTCTGTGTAGAACACCGGAAGTGTTCAAGCTCACCTGTCAATCACACTTCCTTCTGCTCCTGCAGTGCACCGCTCCGTGCCGATTGTGGTTCTCGTACCGATGAGCGGACCTCGGCTTATTGGAGAAAGTCTCATCACTCTTGTTTCCATTGTGGAACTCGTACTAATGTGCGACCCTCTGTTGACTCGAGAAAGGATCACCTCTGCCTTCAAATCCATCCTTCCAAAGTGAATCACTTCGTACCTTTCCGGTTTGAACTCCGTCTGTAACTGCTCAACACTGCTCTGCGTCCTGTCACTGTCCTGTTGGTAATCTGTGACACACTTCTATACTCTCCGTAACTGCACCAACCTTCAAATCTCTGAAAATACAATAAACCACCCTTCCCCCTCCTCATACAAATCATTCAAAAAAGCACAACAATCCGGAGGTTTCAGAACAGATCTCTGCAGCACTCCACCGTTCATGGACATCCGGGGAGAATTTTTTCCATCCACAACTATCCTTTGCTTTCTGCAAGTTAACACACGGTCCTTCGACGGAGCATATCCTGAAACTGCTTTTCCTGCCGATTTTTCTGGGTTCTCACTGGGCACAAATCAAACAATTCTTGTAATAATGTACATCTCCGCTCAGATTTGGACATCAACACAGATTCTTCAACTGTTCCAGAGATCTATCTGATCCTTGATGCCCACAAATGTCACGGTGTCATGCATCATCTGGTTTCTTTCACAATTCCGCTCCTCAAATTTACCACTCTCAAGTGTAATCCAAATCCATGCCTGTATCCATCGATATTTCCCATAAATATCAGAATCCTCTCCTGTTTGTACCTTTTCTAACTCCTGATCCTGTTGCTGTGTCATGACTAAGTCTATGGGTGTACAGTTTGCTGTTTTTTCTGTCATTCCTACCTCTATATCTGGATTCCATTTCACCACCCAACTTGATTCTAGTTTGGCTAACTCACCAGCACTCCTGCTCCCTTCCACGGATGGCTTTAAGTGATCCTCCATCTTTTTAATCCACCAGTGGTTTCTCTTGCCTTCTCAAATATTTACTTCAACAAGGGAGCCGATGACAAAGGTTTGCCTTCTATTGGGATACAACGTCTAGATTCCCATAACGGTAAATATTCAGTCAAAGCAGATGAGCATCTAGTGAATGAAGGGAGACGGGTCATGTACAGTCATCAGAGTTTAGTCTCATTCGGTATCGTGTTCAGTGCAGAAGTAGTGAGTCACAGGGCTTCTTCCTTTACTCTACTGTTCCATGAACTCAGCATGCCCAGGTGATGTGTTCACATTATAATGTCAATCCATTCACCATCTGCTGTCCATTCACCCCCATTCAACTTGGTCTTCTGCACTGACGGGTGTAATATAGGACACGATGTCTTGCAACACCGGAACAAGCTCGCCCGCCAGCCATGTCCCTGACGAGCGGGACGTTCCTGGCTGTGCAGTGACGTAGCACTGACAGCAATTTCTCAGAGTTCATCAGTCAACCGCCTGCTGCAATGTGGAACTTTAGATGATTCCAAATGTCAAACCTGAGCTTCCCCCGCAATCCGACTCACAAACTCTCTCAGTGCTGTACAGAATAACGTAGTTACAATTTTCTCAATCAAAAATTCATGGCATATTGCTGACGAGTCCGAAACTGTCATAAGAAAATCGAAATGATTCTTATATTATTTATGAGTGGGAATCAGCAAACGTAAGAGTGCAGAGATACACGGTGAAGGAGCAATTTAGAATTGCTGAGGGGAATGTATTCATATAAATGATGTTGCTACATGAAACAGGCTGTCTTGGTGTGGTTTATTTCGATCGATTTATGAAATTAATTACTCACTTATTTATTTAAATTAATTAATATATTTATTTTGTTTATTTTCATTCAACCTTTCAGAAGTTGTGTTGCCAAAACATAAGAGGTTTACGGATCAGATGCTGCTCAGTTGGCGCTGTGCGGTTTAGCAACGTATAGCATGCAGAATGGTCTGTTTGTCATATGGCCCTATGGCGCTGACTGTGTTGCCCAGTACAACCGTCATTATTCATCAGTGCACTGTCTCTCTCACAATTTTAACATCATCCAATTGTAGAAGGCTCTTGTTCTAAGAATAGCTCAGTGAATACAGATTCTATTTTAAGAGGATTCACTGGATTGGTGGAACAGCGGGAAAGGAGGAGAAAAAAAACCCAGCGGCTCACACTGAGTCAGATATTCACAGGTACGGGACTGAGACAACAGCAGTAACGCTGGAGCAGACAGATACAGAACGAACCCCACACTTACACGATAGTAGAGAGTGTCAGATACAGAATGAAATCCACACTCACACACTGTAGCAGAGACTGACAGATACAGAACGAAGTGCTTACGAAATGTTCAGAAAAACAGGAAATGATAATGAACAAGAAGATTTTAATGCTCCCAGGATGGAGATTAGGATCGAATTCACGAGAGCCTGAGGTGCGATGACAAGGCCTTTCCGAGCAGTATGAGTGAAAACCTCAAGGCTGTCTAAAAGTATGTGAAGAACAAGATGATAAGACGGGAGAGAATAGTACCAATCAATGGTGAGCGTGGAGAAGTGTGCACGGAGCCGGAGGAGATGGTAATACTTAATGAATACTTTGCTTCAGTATTCACTACGGAAAAAAAGGATCTTGGCGATTGTAGATATGACCTTCAGTGGACTGGAAAGATTAAGTGTGCAGATGTTAAGGAAAAGGACGTGCTTGTTACAACGAATGAGGCGAACCCAAGTGCAGAACACAGGCACGGAGAATTGGTTCGGATGCAGACGTGAACGGAAAACAGGAGGGAGAGCAGGTAGGCAGGAGACGTCGGACAGACTTTATCAAGAGTCGGAGCGTCGAAAAAGAAAGGGCAGATAAAACTCTTCTTAGTACGGAGAGGCAGAGTTCCACTGAAGTAAAACATTAGAAGAGTTATTTTGGTGCGAACAGGCTGTGTTTCACGGGTAAACCTCTGAAATGGAATTCAATTTAGAAAACTGAACTTGACAACAAGAAATGGAGTTTCACAGGTAATTCTCGATACTGGAGAAAAAACTTAGAAGATACGGTCCTAAGTGGTCGGGAAACGTTATTTACCACACAGGCAAAACCAACGATCAGGCAACTAGTGGGTGCAAATCCGCGGTTCTTATGCTGCAGGTCCTGATGAAAAATAGGTATTCCGTTATCAAAGGGATTTAGCAGCAAATGGGAAATTAGCAGTCGGAATCGTGGCGCAATCAAAGGAAAATAAAAGAAAATACGGAATTGACGATCAGGACCATGATAGTAACCCCCCCCCCCCAACGGGAGCTTCCAGGCGAACCATCAGGCTTGTCCGGATTGTCTCGATGGAATCACGGATGAGGGAAGGATCCAGGATGAAGGAACGGGGAATCCAGGAGCGTTCCACCGGGCCGTTTCCCTCACAATCGACCAGGTACTGCCTCGGCGGCGCACATCCAGTATTCACAAGACGGTGTACGCTGGGTGGTCGTCAATGATACGGGCGGGTGGAAGGGGTTTGGCAGAAGGGCACAATTAACTAAGAGATAGCGGTTTCAATTGGGAGACGTGGAACGTGGGATGAATGTGCATGGATCTGGGCAGTTTGATTCTGACTGCCGAGGGGTTGATTATACTCTCAATTTCGAATGGTCCCATGTAGCGAGGGGCGAGTTTCTTGGGTTCGTTCTTAAGGGGAATGCCTTTCGACGAGAGCCAAACCTTCTGCCCAGGCCGCTAATTAGGTGTAGGAATTTGATGGCGATCGGCAATCCTCTGGGTTGCAGTCGGCTGAGTGGAGCAGGGCCATGCGTACATCCCTCCAGACCATGCCGCACTGGCGGAGATGGGCCTGAACTGAAGGCGCATCGATGTCGTCTTCATGTGCAGGAAACAGAGGGGGTTGATAACCAACGGAGAATTCGAAGGGGGACATGCCGGTGGTGGTGCTGACCAGGGAGTTGTGGGCGTACTTTACCCAAGATAGATGAGTGCTCTGGGATGACGGGTTGCTGGCGGTTATGCAGCCCAGAGCTGCTTACAAATCCTGGTTTGCTCGTTCCGTTTCACCTTTAGCCTGTGGGTGGAAGCTAGAAGACAGAGTTACTGAGCCTCCAGGGGCTTGAGAAAGGGATATCCAGACTTGAGAGATGAAATGCGGACCCCGCTCAGATATAATGTCCGAGGGAATTCCATGATAACGGAAGATGTGATGAAGAAGAAGGTCGGGTGTTTCACGGGCTGTAGGGAGTTTGGGAAGGGCTAGGAAGTGCACAGCTTTTGAGAAGCGGTCCATCACGGTGAGTGCGGCAGTGATCCCATGTGAAGGGGGTAGTCCCGTAATGACATTCAGCGCAATGTGAGACCAAGAGCGGCTCGGGGAAGGTAGGGGACGAAGCAATCCAGCAGGTGGTCGGTGTGAGGCTTTTACACGGGCACACACAGAACAGGCAGAGACGAAGGAACGAGGGTCAGCATCCATGAAGGGCCACCAGAAATGTCTCTTCAGAACGGAAAGAGTCCGATCGATCCCGGGATGGCAGGCGAAACGAGAAGTGTGCCCCCACTGGAGAACCTGAGACCGAACAGCGTCGGGCAGGAAGAGACGACCGGCGGGTCCATTCCCTGGGTCAGGTTGAGTCCGCTGGGCCTCGCTGACTATGGATTCCATCTCCCAGGTGAGGGCAGCCACCACACCGGATGGTGGAAGGATGGTCTCGGGGTTCGGAAGGCCCTACTCGGAGAAGATTGACGAGAGAGAGCTTCGGGCTTCCCGTTCTTGGACCAGGACGATAGGCGACAGTGAATCTGAAACGGCCAAAAAATAATGCCCGATGTGCTTGGCGGGAGGTCGGGCGTTTAGCGCTTTGGATGTATGCGAGGTTCCGGTGTTCCGTCCAGACGATGAATGGATGTTCAGTGTCTCCACTCCGCCAAAGCGAGTTTGACGGCCAGTGTCTCCCGGTTCCCTACGTTGTAGTTCCGTTCGGCGGGGTTTAGGCGGCGAGAGAAGGAGGCGCAGGGATGGAGCTCTTGGTCAGGGCTGGAGTGTTGAAAGAGGACCGCTCCCACCCTAGAGTTGGAGGCGTCAACTTCCACAATGAATTGACCAGAAGGTTCAGGTTGGGCCAGGATGGGAACGGAAGTGAAACGCATCTTTAGCTCCGAGAAGGCCGAGTCCGCTTCGGGGGGCCAGATTAAAGGGTTCGCAGGAGAGGTGAATCGAGTAAGGGGCGCTGCCACCCGGTTGTAATCCCTGATGAAGCGACGGTAGAAGTTTGCGAACCCCAGAAATCGCTGGAGTTGCTTAAGCGTCGTGGGGTTTGGCCACTCCGCCACCGCCCGGGACTTTTCGGAATCCGCCCTCAATTGGCCGCTCTCAATGATGTACTCCAGCAAACTGACGGAACTTGCACTTCTCTGCCTTAACGAATAGCTTGTTCTCCAAAAGCCTCTGAAGAACCTGACGGACATGGTGGGTGTGTTCCTGAAGACTGCGGGAGAAGATAGATAGATAGATAGATAGATAGATAGATAGATAGATAGATAGATAGATAGATAGATAGATTGATAGATAGATAGATAGATAGATAGATAGATAGATAGATAGATAGATAGATAGATAGATAGATAGATAGATAGATAGATACTTTATTCATCCCCATGGGGAAATTCAACCTTTTTTCCAATGTCCCATACACTTGTTGTAGCAAAAACTAATTACATACAATACTTAACTCAGTAAGAATATGATATGCATCTAAATCACTAACTCAAAAAGCATTAATAATAGCTTAAAAAAAGTTCTTAAGTCCTGGCAGTTGAATTGTAAAGCCTAATGGCATTGGGGAGTATTGACCTCTTCATCCTGTCTGAGGAGCATTGCATCGATAGTAACCTGTCGCTGAAACTGCTTCTCTGTCTCTGGATGGTGCTATGTAGAGGATGTTCAGGGTTTTCCATAATTGACCGTAGCCTACTCAGCGCCCTTCGCTCAGCCACCGATGTTAAACTCTCCAGTACTTTGCCCACGACAGAGCCCGCCTTCCTTACCAGCTTATTAAGACGTGAGGCGTCCCTCTTCTTAATGAGATGTCGTCCAAATAAAAGAAAACGAAACGGCTAATAAATTTTGTATGGACATAGTTTATCAGGGCTTGGAAGACAGCGGGAGCATTGATGAGGCCGAATAGCATGACCAGATATTCGAAATGACCAAGAGGGGTGTTACAAGCTGTTTTCCCACTCATCTCCCTCCCTTATCCTGACCAGGTGATACGTACTCTGCAGATCCAACTTAGTGAAAATTGGGGCTCGAAGGCAGAGTTGATAAGGGGCAGTGGACACGTATTCTTTATGGTAATGCTACTCAGTCCACGGTAACAATGCAGGGGCTCAGTGAGCCGTGTTTCTTCCCACAAAGAAGAATCCTGCGCCTACAGGGGAAGATGAGGGTCGGATAATGCCCGCCGCGAGAAAGTCATTTTGGTAAGCCTCCATTGCTTCCCTTTCTGGTCGGGCAGGTTATACAGCCGACAGGTGGGTAGAGGGACCCGGGGAGAAGGTCCCACGCTGTAAATTATCCAGAATGTCCCATTACTACCATGACTCAGTATGTTTCATCATACTACTTTGTGGTGTTCGTAACAGGAGCCAACGGATGTGATCACAGAAACGGAGAGAGGGTGAAGACCGCGAAGACCCGTTTAGGAAAGCGAGATCGAGGATACAGTGTGGGAAGGAGAGTGGTTAAGCAGGCGGGGTGAGAGAAGTCAGCGAGATAACACGGTTTGCTTGTTTCTGAAGGACTTTAGAATGGAAACGCTGTAATCCCAGAATTCCCTGCAGGAAGGAAAGTCCTCTAATCGCTCAGTGCATTTATGGACAGTATTCTCTGACTCACACTTTCCGACCTCATCCCAGTCTCTCTCTGAACCCGTAGTGTCTATTTCCCTCTCAAGTATTTTAATTTCGCGCCTCTCTGTATCCACCAGTCTCCCCAACCCTCCTCCCCCCGGCCAATTTCTATCCCTACCCGCTTTCACTCATATCTTACGCCCCCCACCGCTGTCTTGGGCTCTCCCCTTCCGAGTTCTCTTCCAATCTTCCTCCTCACACTGATCTTTCCACATCACAAATATCTGTTCTCACTCCAGATCTCTCGACTTCCCCGGTCTCCCTCCCCCTGGTCTTTCTCTAAGCCCTCGGTCTCTCCCTCTACCCCGCCCCACCCGGTCTCGCTCAGTTTCTCTCGTCCTCTGCCGTTTCTCCTCTCCTAAAATCTCGGTTGCATCTCTCTCCCTCCCGTCCTTCTCAGATTCTCGCCACCGTCTCTTTACATTCCCCAGTCTCTTTCTCCTCAGTGAGGAAGACTAACGGAGCATTAAGCGGGATCTGGACCCACTTGAACAACGGGCTGAAAAACGGCGGGTCGCATGTAACACATACACAAGTGTTAGATGTTGCACTTTGGGAGGACCAGCCAGGGTTGATCTGACACAATGAGAAATAGGGCACTGAGGAGTACGATAGAACAAATGTATCTGGGAATGCATGTCCATATTCAATGGAAGTTGTTGCGCAGTTAGAAAGCTTCCTCTGGCTGTCTCGCTGGATATCTGGGTTAGAGTTTTAATTTCTCACAGCACCGACCAATCTAGAAAGTCGTTGATACCGTTTTATCCCTCTGTCTTTGCACACACTGAAGCATGGAGACTGAGTTAATGGATGGTTACAGCATGAGAAGATGGAAGCTTTGGAAGTTGTTTATTTTGTATTCTTAAAATTGCCTGCGATGGTTTGAAGCAAGGTAGACAAATGTCAGCCCGGATATTTGCCTTGCCTTCGCTGCGTTTTTAGTTTGTGTAGTTTTGTATGTTTCATTTATTATTAATTTCAGAGGGAGACACGGATTCCACATCGGCCATATGGATTCAGGGTTAAATAGATCGAAATATGAGCGTATCTACACAGGATACGATAAAACCACTATTCCGAGGTAAATTGGCATTAGGATAATTTGGTGCGTACTTGAACTGGGAATTTGGAATTGGCATTTTGGAAGGCTAGTTATTTTAATAAGCAGAAAAACCTGCTGCTGAACACTTTGAAATGCTGTTTTTAAGTTGTAGGGCTCCACTGGAAATGATTGCTTTGAAGTCATTGTAGCATCTGCCCTGTAATATGTAAATGACAGGTCAGTTTAGATAACGTGGCGGTTCAGTCAATAGCTGAGCGAACTGCTTACGTCTTCAGCCCTATTTCCATAAATTAGCATCGTTAGTGTAATATGTAAATGACGGGATAGTTAAGATAACGTGCCGGTGCAGTCAATCGTTCAGCGATTTGCTTACATCGTCACCCCTAATTTCATTATCTTTCCAGCTGTTGCTGGATGGTCAAGTTAAATCGGTTATTTCACTCAGCCCTGTTTCTCGGAACACTGTAACTGCAGAACCCAAAATAGAGTTGTAACTTGTACCACAATTTCAAACCCTCCGTGCGGAACTCGGTTGTTCGCTGTCTTCCAGCAGGAACTCACCCTATCTACTACATGATCTACCTTCTGTTAGGAAGCCAAATCTGAATCAACGCAACCAGGTTTCCCTCGATCCCAGGCCTCTGACTTTCTGAATGAGTCTACTATGGGGAGCTGAACAAACATCTGACCAGAATTAATGCACCCACATCGACTGTCCTGCGTCATCTGTTGGTATTATTTTCTTTTTTTTTCAAATAATTCAATCTGGCTCATAAAGGACAACATGCCATGTTGTCTCTCCGTAGCCAGACAACATTTCTCTAAATATTCATAATTTCCTTCTTCAACAATCCTCTCCAGTAGTTTACCCACTACTGATGTAAGGCTCCCTGGTCTGTAATTCCAAGAAGTATCCCTATTATCTTTCCTCAACAAATGAATAATATTTTCTAACCCCCCCCCCCCCCACCAAGTCATCCAGTTCTACTTCCGTGGCTATCAAAGACACAAAGATCCTGTCCAAAAGCTCACTAATATCTTCTCTCGCTTTCCCAAATTACCTGGACTATATCCCTTCTGGCACTGGGGAATCGTCCATCATAATGTTTTCGAAGTTTCCCCCGAATCCTCTTTCTGAGCGTCTGCCGTTTTACGCTGTGTTCACATTTATCAATGTATTCAGTGAGGAGCTTCAGTGCCTTTTTGGACTCCAGACACAAGTTTTCCTCTGAGCTGCCCAGACTCTCTCCAGTCTCCGCCTGTTCTTCACAGTGCAATTCGCAAATAACTTCTCAAGTCCCCTTCGACCTCATCTAATTCCATTGTTAAATTATTTTCTTTCTACATTCTGACCCGCTATAGCCTTACCTGATTCTTTCTTCCTAATTATTAAGTATCGTTCTTTCTTCCTCTTGAGGAGTTGTTCCAACTTTCTTGTCAACCAGAGTTACTTTACGCTGTCATCCTTTCCCTGCTTCACGGAGACAAGCCTATACTGAAACCTATGTCAGTGCTTCCTATACAATCCCCTCATATTTGTTGCGCATTTCCCTGAGTACATTATATCCCAATTTACCTTCCCAAGTTGCTGCCAGGTCGCACCATAATTCGCTGATCCCCAATTAAATAGATCCCATGCTCCCTGGTCAAGGTCAATGGAGGGGAGTTGTGCCCTATTGTTCTGTAATGCTGAGCCGCGGAAAGATCTGTCACCTGATCCGTTTCCTTTTCTAATATTAGATCCTGTACGGACTGTTCACTAGTCCACCTGTCTTCTTATAGTGACATTAATCCTTCCTGGCCAAAACTGAGAAATTATGCTAAACCGGAACTTTTTACCTTGGGGAGTTGCCAAAGAATATTATGGACGTTTCAGTTACCCATGCCATTAACATGGCAAATGTCCATGTCCCGCTTCCCGATCGGTTCCTCACTGTTCACGTTGCAGGTTTTCTTTCTTTTGATAGAGGGGCGGCTGTATAGAATAATCCAAATGAGGTAATCACATACCTCTGTTTGTCGCACTGTTGCCCTCCGTATCTGCAGCTGCGATACTATCCCTTGTTTCCCAACGCACTCACTTTCCACTTTGTTACCCGAATCTGCCCATTTTGAAACATCTAAACCCCGGAAATTCCTGGAGCCATCTCTGCCCTTGTGACAGTCGAGTGTCTGTGATAGTTTGGAACATACTTCAACCAAAGTGACAATCACGCCAGCAGCATTGAGCGTTTGTATTGCTACCTACCTGAACTGTATGAAGTCAGCAATACTCCGCCATTTCTGCAATTTCTGGATGACCAGGCATATGATTGTTTGAATTATTGACACATTTGACAAACCGGTTCATTGTAAAACAGCTTTATTTGAAAACTCCGCTGAATTGTCATTAGACACGGGCGTTACCGACACAGATGACCATTTAATGTGAACACATACTTCATTCCATTCCTTAGCTCTTCTCTGAATTTCCTCTGTGTCAGTGTATAGATACAAGTATTGGTGCACATGCTGAGCATTTGCAACATGGACCCAAATTGCTGTAGGATGTATACCGGGGAGCTCAAATATCTGTCCTGGTAATAATAGTTTTGCGCTTGCCATTTCAGAGAATAGGCTACAGAGGGCATCCAAAGTAAAATGAAATTAGCTGATATAGAAAACAGCAAAATCATCGATTTTCTGCGTTTTTCCACCTCGGCATCTTTCTGATTGTCGTTGCTGTGCCGAAGCTTTCTGCGGACTCTATTTGCCACAACGATGTGTCTTACGGTTAACCCGTTAAACACCAGGATTAAGCCGATTGGTATCAATGGTGTTAAAATACGGTCCAGTAATGCGTATCCTCTCCACACGGGTGAATTAGCGTATTCATATGTGAGGGTACAACGCCAGGGCATGTTGTCAATGATGACGTAAGGTTCAACGGCAAAGTAAACCGGGGCACATTTCCCGCAGCTCACTATAACCACGGTCACGATAACCACCGCTGCTGTTCTCTCGGTGCAGTATCGCTCCCGCAGTTTTCGGCAACATATTGCGATGAAGCGATCGAACGTAAAACTGACCGTCAACCAAACAGAACAGTCCCTCGTTACAAGCCGAAATACAAGTGTCAGAGCGCATACAGGAGTGATGAGCAGGGATCTGGAATAAATGTAGATATTGTTGGTCTGTTCCACTAAAGCGACAACGATAACCACCATCAGATCCGCTGTTGCCATTCCAACCAGGTAACGGGTGATGCATTTGGAGAGTCCGCATTTTCCCCGAGATAGGATCACAATCGCCGTTAAATTAACTGCAAGAAATTTGGAAATACAATAGAAATATGGTCAGTTCCCTGAATGCCCCCATTCTACCGATGCTATGGTGGGTATGGTCTGTTTGGAAGTGGAAAGAGGGAATCCAGTGTGTGCGGTCTCCGTCGCTGCACTCCGGCTGGAGGACAATGACGGATGTGAGTGTCAGTGGATTGGCGACCTTCCCACAGTTTAGAGCGAGGCATCCGAGTTCCACGACTCACGTACCTGTGAGCAGTCGATCGCTCCTGTAAACAACACCATTTCCATTATCAGAGGTGAAAGAGCTGAAGGGATTGTTTGTAGCGGTGACAAAGTGGCAACAAGGAGATATAAAGCACGAGTTCTCATTTACTGACTCACGGAAGAACAGTCTTACATGTTGGAAATATACTGGACCTTCATTTAAATAAACTGCCACGTTGTTATATGGTCGAAGAGCCTGCACTGATAGAGATACGGACCTAGAAAAGCAGAGACCAGCATCACTTCAGAAATCCTAGCGAGGTTAAATTATGAAACTGTGGTAATGTCGGGACCAACTTAATTGACAAAGGAAGAAAACACTGCTATCGCAATATGGAAAATGGAAATAAAACCGTCAGGTGTCTGAATCCTCAATTCCGGAAACACGTTTCAGCCGACGGTAGCATCTGTGCTCAGTAACAGTGCGGACACCGCAGCAGAGTAACGACGGCACCATACATAAAGTAACCAGCTCCGGCATCTTACCGGGGACACCGACCGCTACAAGTGTGGGATAGAAAATGGCCGCGATGTAGTAAATCGCCGCATAGCCCATATTCCGTCAGAAGCAGCGTTCAGTTGTACGGAGAGTTTCAGCTGCTCAGATGGACTGGTGATCGGTTCAGCAGACTTTTATTGAGGTGAGAACAATTCCACTGAGGCAATTAGCGTGGCTGTCACTTCAGGGACATTAGTGACAACCAACTGCACAAACACTTACGTTAAACTATTTTTACTCATTGTTCCCGTGTCATGAATTTGACTCCTCAAGGGATATTGCAATCTATGTGAATTTTCCATGTTATTTTCCATGATACCTGGCTTGAGCTATTAAAATAGGATATGTGTCTATTCTATCGTTTGTATCTGTATTGCTTTTCAAGTAGGCATTCATCTTGAAGTCGATTTATTTGGTAACATTTGACGGAACACATTGGTTTCTGAAATTGAGGGAAGGTGTTTGTTCTGGCAGGTGAAATGGAGAACACTTGTTTATTAAAGGCGAACGTTCATCCTCTTTTCTTTCGTTCGCTCCAGCCGTTCAGGGCGGACTGAGTGATGGAAATCACAGTAACATCTGACACGTGTTACAATAAAATGCACTGCACATATTCCTCCAAACAGTTTAAAAGATCCACAGCTATATTCCAGAGACCTGTGATCAAAAACGGAATGTGTCTCCTGGAAATTAGCGAGGGCTGTGGACAGTTTGAAGAACAATGTTTTCCAGCGCACACATGGGCCGTTTGGCAGGAACCTGACCTCTGCCAGTGAATGACTTGACCACCACATACCCGTGACGTGCGATGCAGTCTATTTAACTTCAATGATATTCTCAAACCTGCGACAATTCTACCACTGTTTCTTTATCCATTCTCTCTTTGAACAAAAGAAACAAGTAAAATGTGTGAGCTATCTGCAGGTTCACAGGTTGTTCTATTATTTGCCACGAAGTTGTATTTATTTCTCCTGATTTACTGTCAGGTATATTGCCTTTCGAGCGTCACTATGAGTGTGTGCAGAACAGCGGAAGTGTTCAAGCTCACTTTTTAATCACACTTCCTTCTGAACCTGCAGTGCACAGCTCGGAGCGATGAGCGGCCCTCTCTTTATTGGAGACAGTCTCACCACTCTGTTTCAATTGCGGAACTCGTATTAATGTGTGGCCCTCGGCTTATTGGAGAACGTCTCATTACTCTGTTTCCTTTGAGGAATTTTTACTAACATGCGGCCCTCGGTTGACTTGAGAAAGTATCTGTCAGGAGAGGACATGAAATGGACCCAAATGCAGGACGCAGGCACTGAAGTGCTAGGGGTAGGACAGGATGGGGATGCCATGGCATGCAAAGGGTAATGCAGGCGGGGCTGGATCCCGGAGGTCAGGCGAGACGGGAGGATCCCAGATTTCAGGCGGGGTGAGAGGATCCCAGATTTCA
The DNA here is from genome assembly GCF_048418815.1 of Hemitrygon akajei. Classification (NCBI taxonomy): domain Eukaryota; kingdom Metazoa; phylum Chordata; class Chondrichthyes; order Myliobatiformes; family Dasyatidae; genus Hemitrygon; species Hemitrygon akajei. Next base: position 1,147,567 of record NW_027331978.1, on the reverse strand, counting down.
GGCGGGGTGAGAGGATCCCAGATTTCAGGCGGGGTGAGAGGATCCCAGATTTCAGGCGAGACGGGAGGATCCCAGATTTCAGTCAGGGCAGGATGAGTCCTCAAGGCGGGCCGCGTATGGATCACGGGCAGGGCCGCCTCCCAGGCGGAAACACGTAGGCCTGTGCAAAGCGCGGACACCTGGGCAGGTGCGGGGCACAACTCATCAGAGCTGAGGGGTAGGAAGGGACAGAACCACCCGTAGGGCAACGGCAACGGCCTGGCTTACTCGACAGGATCAAAGGACAGGAAGGGAGAGAACCACGCGAGGGGTAACGGCGACGGACTGGCTTACCCGATGGAGGCGAGGGAACAGAAGAAAGCTGGGTCCAGGTTGAGCAGCAGGACTACCGTGATACACCGGGTACATTGGGAAAGACAACCGACAGCGTGACAACGCGGGCAAGGCGAATAAGGCGTAACAGCGGGACCAGCGTACGAGAGAAGCAGGGGAACACGACCAGCAGGACAGAACAGATAATGAACAGGCCGGCAACCAGCGCAGAACAGGATTCCGATCAGGCCGGCAACCAGAGCTGAGCAGGATACGGAGCAAGGCGGCAACCAGGGCAGAACCGGATCCGGAGCTGGCGAAACAGGTCCAGAGCAGGATTCAAATCCGCCGGACCAGGGACAGAGCAGGATTCAGAGCCGGCGGACCAGGGAACGAGTAGGGTTCAGAGCAGGCGGACCAGGGACAGAGCAGGTGCGACAACATACCGAGATTAGGAGGGAGGATGTACTGGAACTTCTGAAAAAAAAATACATTAGGATAGATAAGTCCTCTTGTGTGGTCTGGAGAACCCCTGGGTGACTCTGGGAAGCGGAAAGCCCTACTCTAGTGATGGGCAAATTACTGGAGAACATTCTTAGAAACAGAATTTAGCAGAATTTGGAGAAGTATTACCTGATTTGGAAGAATCAGTATGGCTTTGTGAGGGGAAGATCATGTTTCTCGAGCCTGCTTCAATTCTGTGAGGATGTGTTCGTCATCCTTCAGCTAATCAGGTAAGTCATTTCAGAACGTTAGAAGACTTGGTGTCCTGGGAAAGTTGGCTGGTGGATTCAGGACTGACACCCCAGAAGGCAGAGGATAGTTGTGAATTGAACGTTTTCTCCCTGGATGCCGGTGCCTGTGGTGTCCTGCAGAAATTTGTTCCGAGAGCACCGAATTTTAGTGCTTTAAAAATTATGTAAGTAAGGAAGTGGAATGGTGGTTTATTATACTTGCAATGATGTGCAAGTTGGTGGAATTCTGGATAGTATAGAAGGTTGTCACAGATTACAACAGGACAGTGACAGGACGCAGAGCAGCGCTGAGAAGTTACAGATGAAGTTCAACCCGGAAAGGTACGGAATGATTCACTTTGGAAGGATGAATTTGAAGGCAGAGGAGATACTGTTAGGGTCCGGTCCGGTTCCTTCAGCCTACCGTCCTTTCCCTGCCTGCACGGGGAAAACCTGTCCAGAACCCCAGCCTAAAATACCTTCACATTTCCGTTGTGCATTTCCCAGGACATATCCGTTCCTGATTGACACGAGGTTGTGGGGACACAGCGGGGCATTGAGATTACTTGGTGACTGACGCGGGCCTGTGTGATTATTGTATGTAACCCTTTTATGAAAGGAGGCCGCTGGACCCCTTTAAAGTTGCCAACCGACGCAACCGATCGGCAGACGGCGCAATAGCCACTGATCTACACATCGTCCTTACCCATCTGGAGAAGAGGTTATGTGAGATTGTTATTCTTGGACGACAGTTCAGTATTCAACACCATAATTTCCCGCAGGCTTGACAGGAAGCTCAGAGATCTCGTCCTTGACCCTGCCTCTCAGATCGCCAGCAGGTTGTAAGAGTGGGCTCCCTCACCTCCACGCCTCTGACTTTCAACACAGGAGCCACTCAGGGCCATGTACTGAGTCCCCTCCCTTACTCCCTGTATACCCATGACTGTATCACCACCCACAGCTCCAATCTGTTAATTACATTTGCCGACGATAGTATATTGATTGGACTAATCTCAAAAAATAACGAAGTGGCCTACAGGGAAGAAGTTATCTCTCCAACACAGTGGTGTCAACAAAACAACCCCTCCCTCAATGTCGCAAAAACAAAAGCGCTGGATGTGGATTACAGGAGGAATAAAGACGGGGTAACCCCTATTGACATCAATGGATCTGTAGTTGAGAGGGTAAACAGCTTTAAGATCCTTAGCATCCACATCACCGAGGAACTCACGTGGTCTGTACACACCAGCTGTGAACTGAAAAAGGCACAACAGGTCACTTAGAGATTGTAAGCTGTTTTGGGCCCCTGGCCTTAGAAAGGATGGGTTAACACTTGAACGAGTTTAGCAGAGGTTTATGAAAATGATTCCAGGATTAAATATTTTGTCATATGAAAAGAATTTGACTGGTGATACAATTTGAATATATCGAATGTCCCCGATGGGCTGGATGATGTCCGAATGTGTCCTGTGGTGGGAGATTCTAGGACCAGAGGAAGCAGTTTCTGAATAGCGGGGCCTCCATATCCAACGATGATGAGATTAGCCAGAGTGTGGTGAATCTGTGGAATTCGTGGCCACAGGCAGCTGTAGAGGCCAAGACTTTGTGCTTATTTAGGACAGAGATTGATAGATTCCTGACTTCTCAGGACATGAAGGGATACAGGGTGAAATCCAGCGATTGGGTCTGAGAGGAAAATTGAATCAGCCATGATGAAATGGCGGAGCAAACTCGATAACCTAACTCTGCTCCCATGTCTTTTAATCTTAAGTTTAATATTCATTTCTCAGTTGTATTGTATCGGGCTGATCTGGTTCATACACTACCAGCTCTATTGCAACTTTCAAAATTTTGCTCTGCACTTATCCTGTCTAAAGTTCATGTTTATATCTTTAGAATATAGTTCGACTATTTAATTAATTCTTCTACCTTTAATGATGAAGGAGCGATGGAGTCTATGCAAGGTTTGTCAAACTATATTATTATTATTATTATTATTATTATTATTAATATTATTATTATATTTTACTTGTTTCTTACATCAAGCTGGTATAACTTGAGGTACAGCCATCGCGAAGCACACTCATTTCTCAGTTTGCCAGGAAGTTGTGCGCTCAGATCGCTGGGATGTCTTCTATGGACGGACATGAGTGGTTCACTTGATCTTCCATAGTGACCATTTCTTCATGTTTCTGGATGGTGCTCTCATTTGAGTTTAGTGGTGTGTATTTTGTATTAGTTTTACACATGCCGGCATGCAGTGCTTATTTCTGGTTTCGTTAAGAAAATCATATCCTGAGGAGATTTTTTTAAATTAACACCCCTCCCCATCTCCCAGTTTCACCGATGGAGTACCACTTTGTTATTATTCCGCCCCTGCCCACTACACCTCTTACCTTGACTTATCATCTTTTTCAAAAAAAGACAATAATTCAAGAGTATCGTGGACAGAAGTGAGTATAGATGCCATTACTAATAAGAAAAAGTGCTTTGGAAGCTGGAACGCCTGGAGGTAGATAAGACTCCTGGACCAGATGATGTACACCTCAGAGTTCAGAAAGAGGTAGCTGATGAGTTTGTGAAGGTATTAGATTCATGAAACATTACAACACAGGTAAATGCCATTCGGCCAGTTCTAGACTGTGCCAAACCCTTAATCTGCCTAGTTCCAGCAACCTCTAACGGGACCACAGTCATCCATTCCCTGTCATCCATATACCCATCCAAACATCTCTGAAATGTTGAGAATCGACCCTGCCACTTGCTCTGGCAGCACATTCCACATTCCCACCGCCTCTGAGAGAAGAAATTCCCCCTCATTTTTCTCTTAAAGAATGAGTGATTATCTTTCAAGAGTGTCTCGATTTTGGAATGTTTCTGGCAAACTAGGAAGTTGCAAATGTCACCCCACACTTTAAGAAGGAAGGGAGGCAGAAGAAAGGAAATTATAGAACAGTTAGTCAGTGGTTGGATTCCATTAAGGATGATTTTTCGGGGTATTTAGCGCAAGCTAAAGTGTGCCAAATTTAGCATGGTTTTCTTCAGGGTGTATATTGCCTGACAAATCTCTTGGAATTATTTGACAAAATAACAAGCAGAATAGACAAAGGAGAGGCAGCGGATGTTTTTCTCTTGGATTCTCAGATGGTGTTTAACGATTTTCTGCACATGAGGCTGCCAAACATGATCACAACTCATGGTATTACTGGAAAGATACTGGCACGCATCGAAGATTGGTTTACAAAGAGTTAGAACAATGCGAGCCTATTCTGTTTGCTACCGGTAACCAATGGCGTTCCTCTGGAGTCGGTAATGGGATTTCTTCTGTTCATGTTACAATCAACGATTTGGATGACAGAATTGGTGGTTTGGTGACCGACTTTTCAGTCGCTACGAAGGTAGGTGCCGGATAGGCAGCTTAGAACAAAGTGGGTGTCTGCAGAAGGACTCAGACCGGTTTGAAGAACAGACAATGAAGTGGCAGATGAAATACAGTGTAGGGACTGCAGTCTGCAGCCAGGTACTCAGGTTCACTCAGCATAATGGTGCACGATCATTATTAGCAAAACACTCTGACACGATACGGGTTTTATTTTGTTACAGACAAAAATGCCAGTTTGGTACTACAATTAAACTGCATTTCCACATTAGTGGATAAGTGTGCTGACACCCCTCGCTATCTGAAAAATCTGTGACGAGATGCTAAGGTGTATTCAATATGGACTGTGCCTTTAAAAAGAGAGAGTGGTTGTACACCGATTCAGAGAGATCGAGAGAGAGAGCACTGAACAGCTCGTGAGTCTCCATGGTTACGGAAGGGCGTAGCTATATAATGGACAGCTGGTGTTCAGCATATTTGGGATGTATACAAGGTCAGCTGGCTTTTCAGACCGATACACAGACACACGGAAGACACGGACAGAAATACAAACGAAATTGGCACTGGATGACCTTTCAGTTCCCACGGAAGGGTTTTACTCGCAGTGTGGAAAAGGGGGGACCGGTGGAAGGCTATCGGTGTGTTTAACCCTTGCCTGGGTTGATAGCTTCACCGCGTGAAGACGGTAACCTTTTGTGTGGTTACAGCTGGTAAAATTAACAGGACTTCGGAGGACAACGGAAAGATCGACGGCATCGGCTTACTTGGAAAACAAATCACCTCTCGCTCTCTCTCTCTCCTCAATTCTACTCAACTTAATATCACGAACTGAACTGACGTCATTCCTATACCATCGTAAGACTCTATCATTTACCAACTAAGCTTGAAGAAGTTTGGTGTTTTATATTTACACATTTAAATATGCATAATCAAGTAAAGTAAAGTCAAGTCACTTTTATTGTCATTTTGTGCATAACTGCTGGTACGGTACATAGTAAAAATGAGACAATGTTTTTCAGGACCATGGTGTTACATGACACAGCCCAAAAAGTAGACTGAACTACCTAAAAAAAACAGTAACAACAACACAGAGAAACTACACTAGATTACAGACCTACACAGGACTGCATAAAGTGCACAAAACAGTGCATACATTACAATAAATAATAAACAGGACAATAGGGCAAGGCGTCAGTCCAGGCTTCGGGTATTGAGGAGCCTGATAGCTTGGGGGAAGAAACTGTTACATAGTCTGGTCGTGAGAGCCCGAATGCTTCGGTGCCTTTTCCCAGACGGCAGGAGGGTGAAGAGATTGTATGAGGGGTGCATGAGGCCCTTCATAATGCTGTTTCCTTTGCGGATGCAGCGTGTGGTGTACGTGTCCGTGATGGCGGGAAGAGAGACCCCGATGATCTTCTCAGATGACCTCAATATCCGCTGCAGGGTCTTGCCATCCGAAATGATGCAATTTCCGAACCAGGCAGTGATGCAGCTGCTCAGGATGCTCTCAATACTACCCCTGTCGAACGTAATGAGGATGGAGGGGGGAGAGTGGGAGATAGTCTTCCCTCAGCCTTCGCAGAAAGTAGAGACGCTGCTGGGCTTTCTTTGCTTGGAGTTGTTGTTGAGGGACCAGGTGAAATTTCCGTCAGGTGAACACCAAGAAATTTCGTGCTTTTTACGATCTCTACAGAGGAACCTTCGATGAAGAGTTTGTGAAGTCATTAGAGTCATGGAACATGACAACACAGGAAAATGCCATTGGGCCATTCTAGTCTGTTTCAAGCCATTGATCTGCCTAGTTCCAGCAACCTCTAACGGGACAATAGTCATCCATTCCCTCCCATCCATATACCAATCCAAACCTCTCTGAAATGTTGAAAATCGACCCTGCCACTTGCTCTGGCGGCACATTCTACATTGTCACCGCCTCCGAGTGAAGACGTCCACCCTCATGTTTCTCTTAAAGAATGAGTAATCATCTTTCAAGAGTGTCTCGATTTTGGAATGTTTCTGGTGAACTAGGAAGTTGCAAATGTCACCCCACACTTTAAGAAGGAAGGGAGGCAGAAGAAAGGAAATTATAGAACAGTTAGTCTGACCTCAGTGGTTGGAATCCATTAAGGATGATTTTTCGGGGTACTTGGCGCACCCTAAATTAGGCCAAATTCAGCATGGTTTTCTTCAGGGTATATATTGCCTGACAAATCTCTTGGAATTATTTGACAAAATAACAAGCAGAATAGACAAAGGAGAGAAAGTGGATGTTTTTCTCCTGGATTTTCAGATGGTTTTTAACGACTTGCTGCACATGAGGCTGCCAAACAAGAACACAACTCATGGTATTACAGGAAAGATACTGGCACGGATCGAAGATTGGTTTACCGGCATGAGACAAAGAGCTAGAACAATGCGAGCCTATTCTGTTTGCTACCTGTAACCAATGGCGTTCCTCTGGAGTCGGTAATGAGATTGCGTCTGTTCATGCTAAAATCAACAATGTGGATGACAGAGTTGGTGGCTTGGTGACCGACTTTGCAGTCGCTACGAAGGTAGGTACCGGATAGGCAGCTTAGAGCAAAGTGGGTGTCTGCAGAATGGCTCAGACCGGTTTGAAGAACAGACAATGAAGTGGCAGATGAAATACAGTGTAGGGACTGCAGTCTGCAGCCAGGTACTCAGGTTCACTCAGCATAATGTTGCACGATCATTATTAGCAAAACACTCTGACACGATACGGGTTTTATTTTGTTACAGACAAAAATGCCAGTTTGGTACTACAAGTAAACTGCATTTCCACATTAGTGGATGTGTGCTGACCCCCCTCGCTATTTGTAAAAACTGTGACGAGATGCTAAGGTGTATTCAATATGGACTGTGCCTTTAAAAAGAGGGAGTGGTTGTACACCGATTCAGAGAGATCAAGAGAGAGAGCACCGAACAGCTCGTGAGTCGCCATGGTTACGGAAGGGCGTAGCTATGTAATGGACAGCTGGTGTTCAGCATATTTGGGATGTATGCAAGGTCAGCTGGCTTTTCAGACCGATACACAGACACACGGAAGACACGGACAGAAATACAAACGAAATAGGCACTGGATGACCTTTCAGTTCCCACGGAAGGGTTTTACTCGCAGTGTGGAAAAGGGGGGACCGGTGGAAGGCTATCGATGTGTTTAACCCTTGCCTGGGTTGATAGCTTCACCGCGTGAAGACGGTAACCTTTTGTGTGGTTACAGCTGGTAAAATTAACAGGACTTCGGAGGACAACGTAAAGATCGACGGCATCGGCTTACTTGGAAAACAAATCACCTCTCGCTCTCTCTCTCTCCTCAATTCTACTCAACTTAATATCACGAACTGAACTGACGTCATTCCTATACCATCGTAAGACTCTATCATTTACCAACTAAGCTTGAAGAAGTTTGGTGTTTTATATTTACACATTTAAATATGCATAATCAAGTAAAGTAAAGTCAAATCACTTTTATTGTCATTTTGTGCATAACTGCTGGTACGGTACATAGTAAAAATGGGACAATGTTTTTCAGGACCATGGTTTTACATGACACAGCCCAAAAAGTAGACTGAACTACCTAAAAAAAAACAGTAACAACAACACAGAGAAACTACACTAGATTACAGACCTACACAGGACTGCATAAAGTGCACAAAACAGTGCATACATTACAATAAATAATAAACAGGACAATAGGGCAAGGCGTCAGTCCAGGCTTCGGGTATTGAGGAGCCTGATAGCTTGGGGGAAGAAACTGTTACATAGTCTGGTCGTGAGAGCCCGAATGCTTCGGTGCCTTTTCCCAGACGGCAGGAGGGTGAAGAGATTGTATGAGGGGTGAATGAGGTCCTTCATAATGCGGTTTCCTTTGCGGATGTAGCGTGTGGTGTACGTGTCCGTGATGGCGGGAAGAGAGACCCCCATGATCTTCTCAGATGACCTCATTATCCGCTGCAGGGTCTTGCCATCCGAAATGATGCAATTTCCGAACCAAGCTGTGATGCAGCTGCTCAGGATGCTCTCAATACCCCTGTCGAACGTGATGAGGATGGAGGGGGGAGAGTAGGAGATAGTCTTCCCTCAGCCTTCGCAGAAAGTAGAGACACAGCTGGGCTTTCTTTGCTTGGAGTTGGGGTTGAGGTACCAGGTGAAATTTCCGTCAGGTGAACACCAAGAAATTTCGTGCTTTTTACGATCTCTACAGAGGAACCTTCGATGTTCAGCGGGGAGTGGTCGCTCGGTGCCCTCCTGAAGTCAACAACCATCTCTTTAGTTTGTTCACATTAAGAGACAGGTTACTGGTCTCTGCACCAGTCCGTCAGTCGCTCTGCTAACATGTTTGATTTGTTCTGGTTTTATATTGCTATATCACGTAGATACTAATAAATAGTGTTTTGTTTGTAGCAGATTTCAGAGAGACATTAATCGGATGCAGAAGTGGGCTGAGAAGTGGCAGATGGAGTTCAACACAGAGAAGTGTGTGGTGGTACACTTTGGAAGGACAATCTACAAGGCAGCGTACAAAGTAAATGTCAGGAAACTTGGTATTGTTGGAGACCAGCGGGATCTGGGGTTACAATTTATGGTGGGAGGCCGGGTTTAAGGGTCGGCGCAACATTGTGGGCCAGAAATCCTAAACTGCGATGTACTATTCTGTGTTCTATCTTCTAAAACCAGACTCCAGTGTGTTCCATTTCTGATGGTTCTTTGAACTCGTTACGGGTATGTTACAAATTGGGGGCTCGTCCGAGAATTAAAAAAACTTGTTTGGAGCCATTCTAAATTTGTAGGAGGCTTAATTGAGTGATTAGTGGTTTATCTTGAAGGGCAATATCCCTTTATCTCTTTATATTTCCTTGCGTGGAAAATCAGCAGCAATGGAGATTGAGGTTGGCAGGTTTCGTTGGAACCATCCCCTGAAGTATGAGATGATGCTAAGATGTGCAGTTGTGAATTACGCATCAGCTAAAACTTAAGGTGAGCACTAGAATGACGATATACATAATACAAGCGTTAATAGCAAAGCATTATATATCCAAGGGAACGTTTGAAGAGGATATGTGGGAAATGTTGTTTACAGTAAACCTACTAAGGCTGAGGTTCGGCTTCGGTTAGAAAAATTAAAGGGGTAGGATGAGAAAGTGGCTGAGGGTCTGCTAAGCCAGCAGACAAGTTTTCTTTAACCCATGAGGTTAAGTTTTTCCTGAATGAGAGCCTCAAAGAGAGTAGCTGGTGTAATCAGGGTGAACTGGAATTTGAAATTGAAGCTAGTAATGAAAACGTAGAAGAGGCAGCTTGCCCGATTGCCTGTGTTCAGGTTCTTGAAGCACTTGTGAATTTACAGGTTATTGTGCCTTGTGTTGGAACTCAGTTAAGGTCTGAGGTGTCTGAGTCGATTGAAAAGGAATACAGTCCTTTTGTGTCAGCTGGATTTGGTTCAGTGACTAAGGGGTTAACCTTGTCAGCAGTGGAAATTGAGGATTCTAAGTCAGCTGAGTTAGACAGTGTTCTAAAAGTTGGTGATGAGATGAAAACTGGTGAGATGAATGTTATTGAAGATATTGAGAAGGGTGCTGTTTCTGGACTTTTGAATAAAGTACCTGTGAAGTCTAGATTGGGTTCAAGACCTTTGACCTTGCTGACAGAAACAGCTCTCTCAGATGCTGAGACAGTACACGTTGGTTCGTTTAACTATGTTTTTGAATTTAAAGATAAACAACTTGATGATGTTGTTCAAGTTTGGGAATTGGAGAGACAGGGTTCGGAGACCTCTCAAAACAAAATGGAAGTGTTGTTTTGACAAAGAGTGGCCATCGGCAGGTGTTCTTATGGAAACATATAGAACAAAAGATCTTGGAGATAGAATTAATTAATTGTTTGGAGCAAAGGATTTCTTTGGAAGTTCAGCGAAAGGGCTTAGTTTAGAAAACACGACTGAGGAGTTAGTTACTGTGCAGGATACATTTCAGGCCGAACGTTAAGGCCCTGTTGGGGCTGATCACGTGATGGTTAAATATTCTGTAGTGAAGTGGAAATGAGAAAATGTGTGATCAAACGCCATTTTGAAGATAGAGGGGTTTTGGTTTTGCAGGAATCTGGTTTTGTAACAAAGTATGTGAAAGGTAAAGACAATGACATGGTGGATTGATTGTTCGGATGTTAAGTTGAAGAATGAAATAGAAACTATTATTATTATACACTTCTCTAGTCTGATATATGTTAATCATGTATGTATTGCTTCATATTCTGTAATCAAAAGTTTGACAAAAATTTTGCTCGTTGATCAAACTTTTTTTCCCAACAGGAGGGAGGTGTGACAATATGGATGTGCCTTTAAAAAAGGAGAGAGTGGGTGTACACTGATTCAGAGAGAGAGAGAGAGGGAGAGAGCACCGAACAGCTCGTGAGTCTCAATGGTTACGGAAGGGCGGGGCTATATAATGGACAGATAGCGTTCAGCATGTTTGGGATATATACAAGGTCAGCTGACTTTTCACACAGACACACGGAAGACACGGACAGAAATACAGAAGAAATAGACACTGGATGAGCTTTCAGTGCCCTCCAAAGGGTGGGTTTTGCTCGCAGTGTGGAAAAGGGGTGACCAGTGGAATTCTATCGGTGTGTTTAACCCTGGACTGGGTTGATAGCTTTACCGCGTGAAGACGGTACCCTTTTGTGTGGTCACGATCGGTAACTTTAACAGGACTTCGGAGGACAACGGAAAGTTCGACGGCATCGGCTTACTTGGAAAACAAATCACCTCTCTCTCTCTCTCTCTCTCTCTCTCTCTCTCTCTCTCTCTCTCTCTCTCTCTCTCTCTCTCTCTCTCTCTCTCTCTCTCTCTCTCTCTCTCTCTCTCTCTCTCTCTCTCTCTCTCCCTCTCTCTCTCTCTCGCTCTCTCCTCACTTCTACTCAATTTAATATCACGAAGTGAACTGACAACATTCCTATACCATCAAACACTGCTTCCCATATTACAACTGGCACCACCCCCCACATAAAGTTCCTCAATATACGTGTCTAGTAGTCTCTCAAACATCACTCGTGTATCTGCCTCCATCACTGACTCAGGCAGTGCATTCCACGCACCAATCACTCTCTGAGTGAAAAAGCTTCCTCTAATATCCTCCTTGAACTTCCCTCCCCTTATCTTAAAGCCATGTCTTCTTGTACTGACCAGGATCGTGGTAAATCTCCTCTGCACGCTTTCTAATGCTTCCACACCCTTCCCATAGTGAGGCGAACAGAACTGGACACAGTACTCTAAGTGTGGCCTAACTAGAGTTTTATACAGCTGCATCATTACATCGCGACTCTTGAACTCTGTCCCTCGACTTATGAAAGCTTACAGCCCATAAGCTTTCCTAATTATCCTATCTACCTGTGAGACAACTTTCAGGGATCTGTGGACATGTACCCCCAGCTCCCTCTGCTCCTCCACACTACCAACTATCCTGCCATTTACTCTGTACTCTGCCTTGGAGTTTGTCCTTCCAAAGTGTACGACCTCACACTCCTATCCATGTCTCTCTGCAATCTTCTACAATCCTCTACACTATCAACAACACCACCAACCTTTGTGTCGTCTGCAAACTTGCCAACCCACCCTTCTACCCCTACATCTAGGTCGTTAATAAAAATCACATAAAGTAGAGGTCCCTGAACAGATCCTTGTGGGACACCACTAGTCACAACTCTACAATCTGAATGTACTCCCTCCACCACGACCCTCTGCCTTCTGCAGGCAAGCCAATTCTGAATCCACCTGGCCAAACTTCCCTGGATCCCATGCCTTCTGAATTTTTGAATAAGCCTACCATGTGGAAACTTGTCAAAAGCCTTAATAAAATCCATGTAGATCACATACACGCACAACCCTCATCTATATGCCTGGTCACCTCCTCAAAGAACTCTATCAGTCTTGTTAGGCACGATCTGCCCTTCACAAAGCCATGCTGACTGTCCCTGATCAGACCATGATTCTCTAAATACCCATAGATCCGAACTCTAAGAATCTTTTCAAACAGCTTTCCCACCACAGACGTAACACTCACTGATCTATAATTACCTGGACTATCCCTAGTAACTTTTTTGAACAAGGGGACAACATTCGCCTCCCTCCAATCCTCTGGTACCATTCCCGTGGATAACGAGGACATAAAGATCCTAGCCAGAGGTTCAGCAATCTCTTCCCTTGCCTCGTAGAGCAAGGGGAATACTCCTGGGGAATATTCCGTCAGGCCCCGGGGACTTATTCCTCCTAATGTATTTTAACAACTCTAACATCTCCTCTCCGTTAATTTTAACATGCTCCGGTACATCAGCCTCACTCCGATTGTCCTCACCGTCATCAAGTTCCCTCTCAGTGGTGAATACCGAAGAGAAGTATTTATTGAGGACCTCGCTCACTTCCACAGCCTCCAGGCACGTCTTCCCACTTTTATCGCTAATCGGTCCTACCTTCACTCCTGTCATCCTTTTGTTCTTCACATAATTGAAGAATGCCGTGGGGTTTTCCTTTACCCTACTCGCCAAGGCCTTCTCATGCCCCCTTCTTGCTCTTCTCAGCCCCTTCTTAAGCTACTTTCTTGCTACCCTATATTCCTATAAGATTCCGGAGCTTCAGATATGCAGGGGTGATAACTCTTCAGCGGCCAGAGACCAACCATTGCCGAAAAGTAGGACGACACGGACACGTGGAGATCGGAAACATGAGGATCGGAAGATGATGAGAGGCATTGATCGTGTGGATATTCAGAGGCTTTTTCCCAGGGCTGAAATGGTTGCCACAAGAGGAAACAGGTTGAAGGTCCGGTATGACGGTAGAGCGGAGATGTCAGAGGTAAGTTTTTTTTTACTCAGAGAGTGGTGACTGCGTGGAGTAGGCTGCCGGCAACAGTGGTCGAGGCGGATACGATTGGGTCTTTTTAAGCAACCTTTAGATAGGTACATGGAGCTTAGAAAAATATAGGGTTGTAGGTAGGCCTAGTCATTTCTAAGGTAGGGACATGTTCGGCACAACTTTGTGGGCCGACGGCCCTGTATTGCGCTGTAGGATTTCTATGTTTTCTATGTTTCTATGGAATACCTTGCCAGTGTAGATTGTTTTCCCGGATAATACCTTTTCTCTTCATTGACTGTTCATGGTTTCCAGTAGGGTGCACGCAGGAAGATAGTGTGTAAGTCTACGTGCTTTTAGTAGAAATAATAAATGAAACTTGTTGGTAAATACAGATTTTCTGTATCTCATTGTTCGTTGTTACAATGGATGAATCTTGTCACTGTGGCGTCCATCATTAACATTGCCCACCAACAGGACGCGCCCTCTGCACAGTGTTGCCATCGGGAAGGAGATACAGAAGCCTGAAAGTTCAGGCTCAGCGATTCAGGAACAGCTTTTTCCCTGCTGCCACCTGTATCTCAGTTTTGTTTTCTCTATATTTATTTATCCTGTATTTCATTGTACTGCTACCGTAAAGTTAAAAATTTCACGACGTATGTCTGTGCTATTAAATCTGGTTCTGATTCTTTAAATGTGCCTTTCAAACCTTTGATTCTGAGTCAGATGCTGGGGGGATGTGTTAGATCGAACTTACATTAGTTGAAAGCCTATCAGAACCTCGTGTACTGTGCTGTAATATTCTATGTTCTGTGCTCGATCGAGCCTACAGTATCGTGCTATAGTTCAGTGAATCGATTAATTATTTAAAGTTACAGCGCCTTGCTTTTCCAGACTACTCTGAATGTGTCGGATAATAATGTGCAGGAGAATTTTTTTAAAAATAGGCCATAAATATCAGTACCGACCGCTGGATGATCTCGATAGCTTTGCTTGCAAGCGACTCACCAAGTATTACGAAATGATGAATTGTCCTCGGTGTTCAGACTACGCTGGTCATGGGGTATGAAGGGAAGTATCTGGAAGTATCAGGACCATTAGCGATAGTCAGTATAGGCCCGTGTGGAGTAGGTCATGTCTAACCAATCTCACAGAGCTTTCCGAAGTAGTTACCAGGAATGGTGGGGAAGGCAAGGCAGTGGATGCCGTCTAACAGGCACTTCAGCAAGGAATTTCTCAAGGTTCCGTAGAGTGGATGCTCGAGAAGGTTCAGTACCTTGGCTTTCATGATGAACTATTAAACTGCAGTCGCCATTGACTACGTTGGGGAAACTTAAGTGTGGTAAAAATGGTTGTCTCTCTGGGGACGAGTGGAGTGCCACACGGATTTTTGCTGTCATCGTTGTTTTTTGTTTGTCATCTATATTAATGATCTGGATAATGATGTCGTTAACTGGATCAGCAAACTGCCGATGACAGCAGCATTACCTGTGTAGTTGACAGCGAGGAAGAGTCCCAGAGCATGGTACCAGAAACGGGATCTGGACCAGCTGGAACAATGGGCTAAAAAACAATATCGGATTTAACGCAGACAAGTGTCAGATGTTGCCCTTTGGGAGGAGCAGCCACGATTGGTCTGACACAATGAGAAACAGGGCACTGGGGAGTGCGATAGAGCAAACGAATCTGGGAATGCAGGACCATAATTCAATGAAAGTTGCGCCACAGTTAGACAGGGTCGTAAAAAAAAGCTTTTTGCACTTCGGCCTTCACAGAGCAAGGTAGTGAGTACAGGAGATGGGACTTTACGTTGCTGTGGTTTACGGAGTTATTGGGGCCCAGTTTGAGCCTTCACAGAGCAAGGTAGTGAGTACAGGAGATGGGACTTTACGGTGCTGATGTTTACGGAGTTACTGGGGCCCAGTTTGAGCCTTCACAGAGCAAGGTAGTGAGTACAGGAGATGGGACTTTACGGTGCTGTGGTTTACGGAGTTATTGGGGCCCAGTTTGAGCCTTCACAGAGCAAGGTAGTGAGTACAGGAGATGGGACTTTACGTTGCTGTGGTTTACGGAGTTATTGGGGCCCAGTTTGAGCCTTCACAGAGCAAGGTAGTGAGTACAGGAGATGGGACTTTACGTTGCTGTGGTTTACGGAGTTATTGGGGCCCAGTTTGAGCCTTCACAGAGCAAGGTAGTGAGTACAGGAGATGGGACTTTACGTTGCTGTGGTTTACGGAGTTATTGGGGCCCAGTTTGAGCCTTCACAGAGCAAGGTAGTGAGTACAGGAGATGGGACTTTACGGTGCTGTGGTTTACGGAGTTATTGGGGCCCAGTTTGAGCCTTCACAGAGCAAGGTAGTGAGTACAGGAGATGGGGCTTTACGGTGCTGTGGTTTACGGAGTTATTGGGGCCCAGTTTGAGCCTTCACAGAGCAAGGTAGTGAGTACAGGAGATGGGACTTTACGGTGCTGTGGTTTACGGAGTTATTGGGGCCCAGTTTGAGCCTTCACAGAGCAGGGTAGTGAGTACAGGAGATGGGACTTTACGCTGCTGTGGTTTACGGAGTTATTGGGGCCCAGTTTGAGCCTTCACAGAGCAAGGTAGTGAGTACAGGAGATGGGACTTTACGGTGCTGATGTTTACGGAGTTATTGGGGCCCAGTTTGAGCCTTCACAGAGCAAGGTAGTGAGTACAGGAGATGGGACTTTACGGTGCTGTGGTTTACGGAGTTATTGGGGCCCAGTTTGAGCCTTCACAGAGCAAGGTAGTGAGTACAGGAGATGGGACTTTACGTTGCTGTGGTTTACGGAGTTATTGGGGCCCAGTTTGAGCCTTCACAGAGCAAGGTACTGAGTACAGGAGATGGGACTTTACGGTGCTGTTGTTTACGGAGTTATTGGGGCCCAGTTTGAGCCTTCACAGAGCAAGGTTGTGAGTACAGGAGATGGGACTTTACGGTGCTGTGGTTTACGGAGTTATTGGGGCCCAGTTTGAGCCTTCACAGAGCAAGGTAGTGAGTACAGGAGATGGGACTTTACGTTGCTGTGGTTTACGGAGTTATTGGGGCCCAGTTTGAGCCTTCACAGAGCAAGGTACTGAGTACAGGAGATGGGACTTTACGGTGCTGTTGCTTACGGAGTTATTGGGGCCCAGTTTGAGCCTTCACAGAGCAAGGTAGTGAGTACAGGAGATGGGACTTTACGTTGCTGATGTTAAAGGCTTTATTGGGGTCTAATTTGGAATATTGTGTGCAAGAAAGATGAAAATAAGATTAAAATAATCCAGAAAAAAATTACACGGTTATTGCCGTGAAGGACTGAATGTTTTTAAATAAAAGGGAAGATTACATATGTCAGCACGTTATTCCCGAGCTGGTAGAAGAGAGAGAGGATATTTGATGGAGGTATACAACATTATGAGGCGTATAGAGAGTGTAAATGCAAGCTGTCTTTCTGTACTGATGTTGGGCGAGAATACAACTGGAAATCACAGGTGAAGGGTGAAATGTGAAATGTTTAAGGGAAACATGAGTGAAAACCTCTTCACTCAGAAGGTGGTCAGAGTGTAGACAGAGCTGCCAACACAAATGATAATTGAGATTCCGATGTCAACGTTTAAGAGGTGATTGGAGAAGTACACGGATGAGATTACCACGGTCCGGGTGAGGTCGATGGGAGTAGGCAGTTTAAATAATTCCTCACTGACTGGACTGGCTGGAGACCCTGTTTCTGTGCAGTGGTTTCCTGTGGCTGTCCGACTGTATGTCTGGGTTAGAACCGTAGTGTCTCACAGCACCGATCAATCTAGAAAGTCGTTGATACTGTTCGATCCCTCTGTCTTTGCACACACTGAAGCATGGAGACTGAGTTAATGGATGGTTACAGCATGAGAAGATGGAAAATTTGGAACATGTTTATTCTGCATCCCCAACAGTCTGCGATGGTTTTGAAGGAAGACAAGTGTGAGACCAGATATTTGCTTTGCTCTTGCTGTATTTTTAGTTTGTGTAGTTTTGTGTGTTTCATTTATTAATGATTCCAGAGGGAGACACGGATTCCACACCGGCCATGTGGATTCAGGGTTAAATAGATCTAAATATGAGCGTATCTACACCCGATACGATAAAATCACGATTCAAACGTAAATTGGCTTTACGATAAATTGGTGTGTACTTGAATTGGGAATTTGGAATTGGCATTTTGGAAGGCTGGTTCTTTTAATGAACAGCAAAAGCTGTTGCTGAACACTTTGAAATGCTGGTTTTAAGTCGTAGGTCTCCACTGGAAAAGATGCTTTGAAGTCAATGTAGCATTTGCCCTGTAATATGTAATTGACAGGTCAGTTTAGACAAGTGGCGGTGCAGTCAGTCGCTCAGCGATTTGCTTATGCCGTCAGTCTTAATTCCATAAATTATCCAGCTGCTGCTCTGTGTTCAGATTAAATCGACTATTTCCCTCAGCCCTATTTCAGCAGTTTAACTGCAAACTCGAAATAAAGTTATAAAGTGTACCGAAATTCCGACCCTCCATTTGCAGTCGTTTAACTGCAAACTCGAAATAAAGTTAAAAAGTGTACTGAAATTTCGGCTCTCCGTGCGGAACACGGCTGGTCGCTGTCTTTCAGCCAGAGTTCACTCTGTCTACTATATCATATGCCTTCTGTTAGTAAGCCTACTCTGAATCAACGCAGCCAGGTTTCCCTCGATCCCATTCCTCCTGACTTTCTGAGTGAGTCCACTTTGGGGAAGTGATCAAATACTTGACCATAATTAATACATCCACATCGACTGATCTGATTCTTCTCTTTGTTTTATATTCATTTTTTCAAATAATTCAATCTGACTCATAAAGGACAACATGCCACGTTGTCTGTCCTTAACCAGACTACGTTTCTCCAAATACTCATAAATTCCTTCTTCAATAATCCCCTCCAGTAGTTTACCCACTACTGATGTAAGACACCCTGGTCAATAATTCCAAGAAGTATCCCTATTATTTTTCGTCAACAAATGAATAACATGTTCCACCCTCCAATCGTCTAGTTCTACTTCCATGGCCAGCGAAGACACAAATATCCCGTCCAAAAGCTCAGCAATATCTGAGCTCGCTTTCCAATATTACCTGGAGTATATCCCTTCCGGTAACGGGGAATCATCTATCATAATGTTTTCCAAGTTTCTATCGCATCCTCTTTTCAGCGTTGGCATGTTCGAGCATATCTATCTTTTGACGCTGTGTTCACATTGATCAATATATTCAGTTAGGAGCTTCACTGCCTCCTTGGACTCCAGACACAGGTTTTCCTTTTTTACCTCTGATCTGCCTACACTCTCTCAGGTCTCCTCCTGTACTTCACTTATCTTAGTGCATCTTTACTCCCCTTCTAACTTTGAAGTCCATTGTTAAATTCTTTTCAGTCTACATTGTGACTCGTCATAACCCTATCTGATCCTTTCTTCCTAAACCTTAAGTATCTTCCTTTCTTCCTCTTGACGAGCTGTTCCATATTTCTTGTCAGCAAGGGTAACTTTACGCTGTCATCCTTTGCCTGCCTCTGTCAGACAAGCCTATACAGAACACATCTAAGTGTTTTCTGAATAATCTACACATATCTGTTGTGCATTTCCTTCAGTACATTATTTCCTTATTTACCATTCCATGTTCTGGCCAGTTAGCACCACACATCGCAGATCTCCAGTTCAATACATCTCATGCTCCCTGGTCATATCCCCGTGTACGGTAAATGGAGGGGAGTTCTGCCCTGTCGTTCTGAAATGGTGACCTGCGGAGAGATCTGTCACCTGATCTGATCACTTTTCTAATATTAGATCCGGTCTGGACTGTTCGCTAGATTGTCTTTCTTTTTTTATATTGACATGAATCCTTCCAGCACACAACTGAGAGATTATGCCGGACTTTTACCCTCGGAGGTGCCAATGAATATTGTGGAAGTTTCACTTACCCGTGCCAATACCATTGCACATGTCAAAGATCTGCTTCCCGATCGGTTCCTCTCCGTTCCCGTTGCAGATTTTGTTTTTTGTTTTTTTTTGGGTAAACAGGTCGGCGGCTATACAGAATACTCTAAATGGGGTGATCACGCCCTTCATGTCTCTGTGTTCGTCTCCTAGTCTATTAACAAACGAACGCTCCACGTTGTCCTCCCTTCCTGAAGCTGCGATACTATCCCTGGTTTCCCATCGCACTCACTTCACTCTCTGTTAACCCGAAAGTCCTGAAGCCATCCCTGTCCTTGTGGCAGTCGAGTGTCTGTGATAGTTTGGAACATACTTCAATCAGTGTAACAATCACGCCAGCAGCATTGAGCGTTTGTATTGCTACCTACCTGAACCGTATGAAGCAAACAATCTTCCGCCATTTCAGCAATTTCCGGATGACCAGGCATATGATTGTTTGAATTAATGACATATTTGACAAGCCTGGTCATTGTAAAACGGCTTTATTTGAAAACTCCGCTGACTTACCATTAGACACGGGCGTTATCTACACAGATGGCCGTTCAATGTAAACACATACGTTATTCCATTCCTCAACTCTTCTCTGAATTTCCTCTGTGTCAGTGCATAGATACAAGTATTGGTGCACATACTGAGTATTTCCAACATGAACCCAAATTGCTGTAGGATGTATACTGGGGAACTCAAATATCTGTTCTCGTAAAAATAGTTTTGCACTTGCCATGTCAAGGAATGGACTAAATAGGCCATCCAAAATAATATGAAATTAGCTGATATAGAAAACAGCAAAATCATCGATTTCCTTCGGTTTTCCACTTCGGCATCTTTCTGATTGTCGCCGCTGTGCCGAAGCCTTCTGCGGACTATATTTGCCACAATGATATATCTTACAGTGAACCCGTTAAACAACAGGATTAAGCCGATTGGTAGCAATGGTGTTAAAATGCTCTCCAGCAATTCGTATCCTCTCCACACATCTGAAGTAGCATATTCCTGTGTGAGGGCGCAACGCCACGGTATGTTGTCAATGATGGCGTAAGGTTCAATGACAAAGTATAACGGGACAGATTTCCCGCAGCTCACTATAACCACGGTCACCATAACCACCGTTGCTGTTCTCTCGGTGCAATATCTGTCCCGCAGCTTTCGGCAACATATTGCGATGAAGCGATCGAAGGTAAAACTGACCGTAAACCAAACAGAACAATCGATCAATATGACCCGAAATACAAGGATCAGAGCACATACAGGAGTGATGAGCAGGGTTCTGGAATAATTGTGGATATAGTTGGTCTGTTCTACTAAAGCAACAACGATAACCACCATCAGATCCGCTGTTGCCATTCCAACCAGGTAACGGGTGATGCATTTGGAGAGTCCGCATTTCCCACGAGATAGGATCACAATCGCCGTTAAATTAACTGCAAGAAATTTGAATAAAAAAGAAATATCGTCAGTGGCAACTCGCTGAACATCCATTATAACGATGGTATACAGAATATGATTTAGCTGCAACTGATCAATGACCCCTCCCCCCGATTCCTGCAGGGTATGGTCTGTGGAAGTGGAAAGCGGAAATACAGTGTGTGCGGTCTCGGTCGCTGCACTCCGACTGGAGGCCAATGACGGATGTGAGTGTCAGTGGATTGGCGACATTCCCACAGTTTAGAGCGAGGCATCCGAGTTCCACGACTCACGTACCGGTGAGCAGTCGATCGTTCCTGTAAACAACACCAGGTGAAATAGCTGAAGGGATTGTTCGTAGCGGTGACACAGTGGCATCGTGCAGATATAAAGCACGAGTTCTCATTTACTAACTTACAGAAGAACAGACCTACGTGTCGAAAATAGATGGGACCGTCATTTAAATAAGCTGCCACGTTGTTATAAGGTCGAAGTGTCTGCACTGATAGAGACTCCGGCCTGGAAAAGCAGAGACCAGCGTCACTTCAGAAAGCCTAGCGAGGCGCAATTATGAAACAGTGACGATATCGGCACCAACTTAATTGACAGAAGAGGAAAACATTGTGATCAAAAAATGAAAAATGGCAATAAAACCGTTAGATGCCTGAATCCTCCATTCCGGAAACACGTTTCAGCCGACGGTAACATCTGTGCTTCGTAACAGTGCGGATACCGCAGCAGAGTATCGAAAGCACCATACATAAAGTGACCAGCTCCGGCATCTTACCGGGGACACCAACCGCTGCAAGTGTGGGATAGAATATGCCCGCGATGTGGTAAATCGCCGCATATCCCATATTCCGTCAGAAGCAGCGTTCAGTTGTACGGAACGTTTCAGCTGCTCAGATGGACTGGTGATCGGTTTAGCAGACTTTTATTGAGCAGAGAGCAATTCCACTGAGGCAATTAGCGTGGCGATCACGTCAGGGACATTAGTGACAACCAACTGCACAAACACTTACGTTAAAATATTTTTACTCACTGTCCCTGTGACATTAATTTGGCTCCTCAAGGGATATTGCTATCTATTTACTTTATAACAAAATATGATGTGAATTGTCCATGTTATTTTCCATGATACCTGGCTTCAGGTATTTAAATATGATTTTTTTTAATATCCATGTTGCTTTTTTAAATTTCTTTCTTTTTTGTAATTTATCTTTTTTTATTGAAGTGTATTGTTTTTAAAGTTGGCATGCATTTTGAAGTTGATTTATTTTGTGACATTTGACGGAGCACATTCGCTTCTGAAATTGAGGGAAGGAGTTTGTTCTGGCAGGTGAAATGGAGAACACTTGTTTATTAAAGGGGAACATTCGTTCCTTCTTTTCTCTCGTTTGTTCCAGACATGCCAGGCGGTGTGAGTGGTGGAATAAGCGATGACAGCTGACATGTGTTACAATAACACTGCACTTATATTCCTCCAAACAATTTAAAAGATCCACAACGACATTCCAGAGACCTGTGGTCAAAAAGGGAACGAGTCCTTGCGAAATTGGCGGCGGCTGTGAACAATTTGAAGAACAATGTCTTCCAACGTACTCATGGGCCGTTTGGCAGGACCCTGACCTCTGCCAGTGAATGACTTGACCACCCCATACCCGTGACCTGCGATGCAGTCGATTTAACTTTAAATATATTCTCAAACCAGCCACAATTCTACGAGTATTTCCCCATCCTTTCTCAGTTTGAACAAAAGTAACAAGTAAAATCTGTGAACATTCCGCAGGGTTTCAGGCTGTTCTATTATTTGCCACGAAGTTGTCTGTCTTTCTCCTGATTTGCTTTCAGGTATATTGTCTTTCATACAAACATAGAAACATAGAAAACGTACAGCACAGTATAGGCTGTTCGGCCCATAAAGTTGTGCCGAACATGCCCCTACCTTAGAAATTACTAGGGTTAGTCATAGCCCTCTATTTTTCTAAACTCCATGTACCTATCCAAAAGTCTCTTAAAAGACCCTATCGTATCTGCTTCCAGTACAGTTGCTGGCAGCCCATTCCACGCACTCACCACTCTCTGCGTAGAAAACCTATCCCTGACATCTCCTCTGTACCTACTTCCCAGCACCTTAATCCTGTATCCTCTTGTGGCAACCATTTCCGCCGTGGGAAAAAGCCTCTGACTCTCCACACGATCTATCAGGTCACCTCTCATACTCCGTCGCTCCAAGGAGAAAACGCAGAGTTCACTCAATCTGCTTTCTTAAGTAACGATCACTCTATGTGTGTGCAGAACAGCGGATGTGTTCAAGCTCACCTGTCAATCACACTTCCTTCTGTTCCTGCAGTGCACCGCTCCGTGACGATTGTGGTTCTCGTACCGATGAACGGGCCTCGGCTTATTGGAGAGAGTCTCATCACTCTGTTTCCATTGTGGAACTCGTACTAATGTGCGGCGCTCGGTTGTCTCTAGAAAGTATCTCCTCTGCCTTTAAATCTATTCTCACAGACACACAGGCACACGGAAGACACGGACAGAAATACAGAAGAAATAGACACTGGATGAGCTTTCAGTGCCCACGAAAGGGTGGGTTTTGCTCGCAGTGTGGAAATGGGGTGACCGGTGGAATGGTATCGATGTGTTTAACCATTGACTGGGTTGACAGCATTACCTTGTGAAGACGGTACCCTTTTGAGTGGTCACAGTCAGTAACTTTAACAGGACTTCGGAGGACAACGGAAAGATCGACGGCATCGGCTTACTTAGAAAACAAATCACCGCTCTCTGTCTGCTCAATTCTACCCCACTTAAAATCACGTACTGAACTGACGTCATTCCTATATCATCGTAAGACTGTATCATTTATCACCTAAACATGAAGAAGTTTGGGGTTTTATATTTACACACTTATATATGCATAAACTCTGCTAACCTGTTTGGCTTATCTGGTTTTATATTACTATATTACGTAGAAACTAATAAACAGTTTTGTTTGTAGCAATACCAGACTCCAGGTGTGTTCTATTTCTGCTGGTTCTTTTAACCTATTACGGGGTATGTAACAACACCGTTCCAACCCCTACATCACACCGCATTTCTGTAAACCCCTTCGACCCCTACAGCACTCGGCATCTCTGCAAAACCTCCATCATCCACCCTGGTGCATTCAGACGACAGCAGACCCGAGAAAGATACCGTCGTGTCAGATTGAATGGCTCATAAAATACTGTTGGCCAGAAGAAACTACAGACTGATCAAGGACTGGGGAAGCAGACAAACCTGCTCTCTCTGTTTCCCCCCATTTTGTGGATAATGAACTGATTCTTGCACAATAATTTAATAATTTAATTAGAGGAACTGAATGTGGACACAGGAAGCTTCCGATAATGATATGCTAAACCTGAGCCCATTCTCAAACAAGTAGCCATTTGTTATGTGAAGGGCGTGGTCTCTGAACTGATTCTTGACCCTGGGACAATCTAATCAGAGCAATAAACCTGAGACCATGCTCAGAGGAGCAGCTACTTGTTATGTAAAATGCCAGACATATCAAAGAAGCAATCTGCAGTCTCGTTAGACTCTGTCTGGGTTGCCTCATTTAACTGGTTCGGACCAGTCAGGGTGTAAAGATACGAATACACAAGGCTGGGGTGTGCAGAGCCACGTAAAATATGTTGGTTGTAGCTCTGTACAATGATCAGTAACCAGGTGACCCAGGTAGGTCAGGTGGTCTTGAGCCAATGGTTTGGAGATCCAATAGTTCAATTGATGAGGAACAATATAAGATTCCGGAGCTTCAGATATGCCGGGGTGATAACTCTCCAGCGGCCAGAGACCAACCATTGCCGAAAAGTAGGACCACACGGACACGTGGAGATCGGGAACATGAGGATCGGAAGATGATGAGAGGCATTGATCGTGTGGATATTCAGAGGCTTTTTCCCAGGGCTGAAATGGTTGCCACAAGAGTACACAGGTTGAAGGTGCTGGGGAGTCGGTACAGAGGAGATGTCGGGGTAAGTTTTTTTTTTACTCAGAGAATGGTGAGTGCGTGGAATGGGCTGCGGGTAACAGAGGTGGAGGCGGGTATGATTGGGTCTTTTTAAGAGACTTTTGGATAGGTACATGGAGCTTTGTAAAATAGAGGGAGGGCTATATGTAAGCCTAGTCATTTTTAAGGTAGGGATATGTTCGGCACAACATTGTGGGCCGAAGGCCCTGTATTGTGCTGTAGATTTTCTATGTTTTCTACGTTTCTATGGAAAATGTTGCCAGTGTAGACTCTTTTCCCGGGTAATACCTTTTTTCTTCATTGACAGTTCATAGAGTGCCAGGGTTTCCAGTAGGGTGCACACAGGAAGATAGTGTGTAACTCTACGTGCGTTTAGTAGAAATAATAACAGATACTTGTTGGTAAATACAGATTCTCTGTATCTCATTGGTCATTGTTACAAGAGATGATTCTTGTCACAGTGACGTCCATCATTAACATTGCCCACTAACAGGACGTGCCCTCTACACAGTGTTACCATCGGGAAGGAGATACAGAAGCCTGAAAGCTCAGGCTCAGCGATTCAGGAACAGTGTTTCCCCGCTGCCACCTGTATCTCAGTTTTGTTTTCTCTATATTTATTTATCCTGTATTTCACTGTACTGCTACGGAAAAGTTAACAGTTTCGCGATGTATGTCTGTGATATTAAATCTGGTTCTGATTCTTTAAATGTACCTTTGAAACCTTTGATTCTGATTCAGATGCAGGGGGATTTGTCAGATCGAACTTACATTAGTTGAAAGCCTATCAGAAACTCGTGTACTGTGCTGTAATATTCTATGTTCTGTGCTCGATCGAGCGTACCGTCTCTTACTATAGTTAAGCAAGTCCATTAATTATTTAAGGCTATGACGCCTTATTTTTCCAGACTACTCTCAATGCGTCGGATAATAAAGAGCAGGAAATAAAAAAAAAACAATAGGCCATAAATATCAGTACCGACCGCTGGATGATCTCGAAAGCTTTATAGACAATAGACAATAGGTGCAGAAGAAGACGATTCGGCCCTTCGAGCCTGCACCGCCATTCTGAGATCATGGCTGATCATCTACTATCAATACCCGGTTCCTGCCTTGTCCCCATTTCCCTTGATTCCCCTATCCATAAGATACCTATCTAGCTCCTTCTTGAAAGCATCCAGAGAATTGGCCTCCACTGCCTTCTGAGGCAGTGCATTCCACACCTCCACAACAATCTGGGGGAAGAAGTTTTTCCGTAACTCCGTCCTAAATGATCCACCCCTTATTCTTAAACCATTCCCTCTGGTACTGGATTCTCCCAGCATCTGGAACATATTTTCTGCCTATATCTTGTCCAATCCCTTAATGATCTTATATGTTTCAATCAGATCCCCTCTCAATCTCCTTAATTCCAGCGTGTACAAGCCCAGTCTCTCTAATCTCTCTGCGTAAGACAGTCTGTACATCCCAGGAATTAAACTTGTGAATCTACGCTGAACTTCCTCTACAGCCAGAATGTCCTTCCTTAACCCTGGAGACCAAAACTGTACACAATACTCCCGGTGTGGTCTCACCAGGGCCCTGTACAAATGCAAAAGGATTTCCTTGCTCTTGTACTCAATTCCCTTTGTAATAAAGGCCAACATTCCATCAACCTTCTTCACAACCTGCTGCACTTGCTCAGTGCCCTGTGACTGATGAACAGGGACTCCTAGATCTCTTTGTATTTCTCCCTTACCTAACTCTACACGGTTCAGATAATAATCTGCCTTCCTGTTCTTGCTCCCAAAGTGGATAACCTCACACTTATTCACATTAAACGTCATCTGCCAATTATCTGCCCACTCACCCAGCCTATCCAAGTCTCCCTGAATTCTCCTAACATCCTCATCATATGTCACACTGCCACCCAGCTTAGTATCATCAGTCAAACTTGCTGATGTTATTCTCAATGCCTTCATCTAAATCGTTGATATAAATCGTAAACAGCTGTGGTCCCAGTACCGAGCCCTGTGGCACCCCACTAGTCACCACCTGCCATTCCGAAAAACACCCATTCACCTCTAACCTTTGCTTTCTATCTGCCAACCAGTTTTCTATCCATGTCAATATCTTACCCCCAATGCCCTGAGCTCTGATTTTACCCACCAATCTCCTATGTGGGACCTTATCAAATGCCTTCTGAAAATCGAGGTACACTACATCCACTGGATCTCTCTTGTCCAACTTCCTGGTTACATCCTCGAAAAACTCCAACAGATTAGTCAAGCATGATTTTCCCTTGGTAAATCCATGCTGGCTCGGCCCAATCCCGTCACTGCTATCTGGATATGCCACTATTTCATCTTTAATAATGGACTCTAGCATCTTCCCCACTACTGATGTTAGGCTAACAGGGCGATAGTTGTCTGTTTTTTTCCCTCTCTCCGTTCTTAAAAAGTGGTATAACATTAGCCATTCTCCAATCCTCAGGAACTGATCCTGAATCTAAGGAACATTGGAGAATGATTACTAATGCATCCGCAATTTCCAGAGCCACCTCCTTTAGTACCCTGGGATGCAGACCATCTGGACCTGGGGACTTGTTAGCCTTCAGTACCATTGGTCTACTCATCACCGTTTCCTTCCTAATGTCAATCTGTTTCAGTTCCTCTGTTACCCTATGTCCTTGGCCCATCCATACATCTATGAGCTTGCTTGTGTCTTCCCTAGTGAAGACAGATCTAAAGTACTTATTAAATTCTTCGGCCATTTCTCTGTTTCCCATAACAGTTTCACCCAATTCATTCTTCAAGGGCCCAACATTATTCTTAACTATCTTCTTCACCTCACATACCTAAAACATTCTTTTCCTATCCTACTTTATATTCCTGGCTAGCTTGCGTTCGTACCTCATTTTTTCTCGTATTGCCTTTTCAGTTAAGTTCTGTTGTTCCTTAAAAAATTCTCAGTCATCTGTCTTCCCACTCACCTTAGTTCTGTCATACTTTTTTTTAATGCGATGCAATCTCTGACTTCCTTTGTCAGCCACTATGGCCCCTTTCACCCCTTTGAATCCTTCCTTCTCCGGGGGATGAACTGATTTTGCACTTTGTGCATTGTTCCCAAGCATACCTGCATTGCTGTGAAAGGACTTTGCTTGGAAGCGACTCGCCAAGTATTACGTAATGAGGAAATGCCCTCGGTCTTACGACAACGCCGGTCATGAGGTATGAAGGGAAATATCTGGATAGGCAGGAACATTAGCGATAGTCAGGATGGGCCGGTGCGTAGTAGGTCATGTCTAACCAATCTCAAAGAGCTTTACGAGGTAGTTACCTGGAATGGTGTAGAAGGCAAGGCAGTGGATGCCGTCTACAGGGACTTCAGCAAGGAATTTCTCAAGCTTCCTTAGGGTGGATGCTCGAGATGGTTCAGTAGCTTGGCTTTCATGATGAATTATTAAATTGCCTTCGCCATTGGCTACGTTGGGGAAACTAGAGTGTGGTAATAAATGGTTGTCTCTCTGACTGGGGACCTGTGACGAGTGGAGTGCCGCACGGATCATTGCTGTCATCGTTGTTGTTTGTCATCTATATTAATGATCTGGATAATGATGTCGTTAACTGGATCGGCAAACTACCGATGACAGCAGCATTACCTGTGTAGTTGACAGCGAGGAAGAGTCCCAGAGCATGGTACCTGAAACGAGATCTGGAGCAGCTGGAACAATGGGCTGAAAAAAAGCGGATCGGATTTAACGCAGACAAGTGTCAGATGTTGCACTTTGGGCGGACCAGCCAGGGTTGGTCTGACACAATGAGAAATAGGACACTGAGGAGTACGATAGAATAAACGAATCTGGGAATGCAGGTCCATAATACACTGAAATTGCGGCACAGTTATAAAGGGTCGTAAAAACAGCTTTTCGCACTTTGGTCTTCATAGAGCAAGATGCTGAGTACAGGAGTTGGGATGTTATGTTGATGCTATTTACGACTTTACTGAGGCCTAATTTGGAAAAAAAAGATGCGTACGATTTTGATCAACCACCGGGACTGGACATGTTAAATTAGAAGGAAAGATTACAGATGTTAGCACTTTATCCCCGAGCGGTTAGAAGACTGAAGGACGATTTGATAGAGGTGTACAACAATATGAGGCGGATGGAGACTGTAAATGCAAGCGGGCTTTCTCCACTGATGCCGGGCAAGAATACAACTAGAGATCATGGGTGAATTGTGAAATGTGAAATGTTTAAGGGAAACATGAGGGGAAACTTCTTCACCCAGAGGGTGGTCAGAGTGTAGACAGAGCTGCCAACGCAAGTGCTAATTGTGATTCCGATTTCAACGTTTAAGAGATGATTGGATAAGTACATGGATGAGAGGGATATGGATGGCCACGGTCCGGGTGAGTTCGATGGCAGTAGGCAGTGTAAATAATTCCTCACTGGCCTGACGGGCTGAAGACCCTGTTTCTGTACACCGGTTTCCTGTGGCTGTCTGACTGCACATCTGGGTTAGATCTTTACTGTCTCACTGCACCAACCAATCTAGAAAGTCGTTGATACTGTTAGATCCCTTTGTCCTTGCACTCACTGAAGCATGGATATTGAGCGAAATGGATGGTTATAGCAGGAGAAGAATGAAGTGCAGATTTGAGATGATAAAGGGAGTATCACACTGCAGGAATATACCTTCACTCCTTCAGTAAGGCGGTAAAGACAATAGTTCCGGGTTGGAGATGTGTGTTATAGTGATCCCAGTACAGTGAACAGATCTGTTGCTTCAGCGGTGGTAATGGGGATCATTAGCCTCGATAATATACAACAAGGGGTTCATTTAATCTGAATCCTATCATTAATCAGAAATTGGACGTGAGAAACCCTGGAAGTCGTTGGATGTTTGGAGTTGTGAAGACGTCATATTTTAATTGTGTTGAATATTAACTTGTGGACGATACGTTACTTTCTGCGTCTCTTTGTCTTGGAGTCGGAAGGCTTCATTAAATGTTTTATGATTGCAATTACAGATGTTCGTTAACGGTTGAACAAATAAGATCATGCCATTTTCTGCCATATTTTTAAAATATGATTGCATTGCGGATTTAAGATATTGCAGGAGGTGTGGACATATGTGATTTCAATTGAAAGAGAAAGAAAAATACGACGGTCATGAATGGCTATATGGAAGTCATGCGTTTCTTTAGTTTGTTTTGGGTGGGCGATTGAATTTATCACCTTTTTCATCATACGTGTTGCAGAAAATTTGTGTCTTCTTGCGATAAGTGATATCTAGGAACTGATGCGAAATTCGGAGGCTGCGTATCCTTCCGGAATTCTGTGAAGTGTTAGTGTATGTGAGCCTCAGCTCTCCATATCTCACTATCCTAAATTCTTCAGAATACGTCTTGAGGCGTTTTGCTTTGGAAGTTGTTTATTCTGTATTCTCCAATTGCCTGCGATGGTTTTGAAGGAAGACAAGTGTGAGACCGGGTGTCTGCGTTGCTCTCGCTGTGTTTTTCTTTTGTGACGTTTTGTAGCTTTCAGTTATTATTGATTTCAGGTGGAAACACGGGCTCCACACCGGCCATGTGGATTCAGGGTTAAAGGGATCGAAATTTGAGTGTTTCTATACCCGATACTACACCTGTATGACTACGCCTGTAAAAGGTGCATCCAGCTGCAGATCCTGAAAAAAACGAGTTAGGGAACTGGAGCTGGAGCTAGATGAACTTCGGGTGATTCATGAGGCAGAGGCAGAAATAAACAACAGTTACAGGAAGATAGTCACCACTAAAAGTCAGGAGGCAGATAGCTGGATGACTGTCAGGAGAGGGAAGGGGTATTGACAGAATGAGCAAAGAACCACCGTGGCCGTTCCCATCAACAATAAGAATACCGTTTTGGATACTGTTGGTGGGGATGACCTACCGGGAAAAAGATGCAGTGGTAGCGTCTCTGGCACCGAGACTGGACCCTCTGCTCAGAAGGTAAGGAGGGAAAAGAGGAGAACAGTAGTGAAAGGGGATTGGATAGTGAGGGTGACAGATAAGAGGATCTGTGGAAGAGATCGAGATTTCCGGATAGCCCGTTGCCTCCCTGGAACCAAGGTCCGCGATATCTCGGATCGAGTTCTCAGTATTCTCAAGAGGGAAGGGGAGCAGCCGGATGTCGTGGCCCTTCTACGTACCAATGACGTGAGTAGGAAGAGTGAGGAAGTCCTGAAAGGTGAGTTTAGGCAGTTAGGCGCCAAGTTAAAGGACAGGACCTCCAGGATAGCAATCTCAGGATTGTTTCCAGTGCCATGTGCAGGAGGGTTAGGAAGTAGTAAGATAGTGCAGAGCAGCACGTGGCTGAAGAGCTGGTGCAGGAGGGAGGGCTTCAGAGTTATAGATAATTGGGTACTTTTCCAGGGAAGGTGGGACCTGTTCTGGCGGGACGGTTTAAATCTGAACTGGAGGGGGACAGATATTCTTGCAGGTAGGTTTGCTAGAGAGGCTCCAGTCTATTTAAACTAGATACAATGGGGGCGGGGACCCAGACAGTAGGAACAGATGCAGTGAAGAAGGAAAAAAAGAAGATAGTAAAGTTGTTTGCATCGTTAGTGACAGACAGAGAGAAAGAGGTGGATAATTTTTTAAATGCATTTATTTTAATGCCAGGAGCATTGGAAGAAAGGTGGATGAGCTTAGTGCATGGAGTAATACCTGGAAATATGATGTTGTAGTGAAACATGGTTGCAGGACGGGTGTGATAGGCAACTAAATGTTCCTCTATTTCGTTGCTTCAGGTGTGATAGTATCGGAGGGACAAGAGTGGGAGGTGCTACATTGCTTGTCAGAGAAAATATTACAGCGGTGCTCTGGCAGGATAGATTAGAGGGCTCGTCGAGGGAGATTATTTGGGTGCAATTGAGGAATGGGAAAAGTGTAGTTACACTTATAGGAGTGTATTATAGACCACCTAATGAGGTGTGAAAATTGGAGGAGCAAATTTGTAAGGAGACGGCAGATATTTGTAGTAAGCACAAGTTTGTGATTGTGGGAGATTTTAAGTTTCCGCACATCGGCTGTGAAACCCATTCTGTTAAAGGGCTGGACGGTTTGAAGTTTGTAAAATGTGGGCAGTATAGGTTTTTCCAGCAATACATAAAGGTACCAACTAGAGAAGGGGCAGTGTTGTATCTCCTGTTAGGGTATGACATAGGTCAAGTGACAGAGGTATGTGCTGGGGAGCACTTCGAGTCCAGTGAGCACAATACCATTAGTTTCAATATAATTATGGAGAAGGATATGTCTGGACCCAGGGTTGAGATTTTTGATTGGAGAAAGGCTAACTTTGAGGGGATGCGAAAGGGTTTAGAAGGAGTGGATTGGGACAATTTTTTTATGGGAAGTATGTAATGCAGAAATGGAGGTCATTTAAAGGTGAAAATTTGAGGATACAGAATCTTTATGTTCCTGTTAGATTGAAAGGAAAGGCTAAAAGTTTGAGAGAGCCAATATCAAGGGATATTGGAAACTTGGTTCGGAAAAAGAGAGATATCTACAATAAATATAGGCAGCATGGAGTAAATGAGGAGCTCGAGGAATATAAAGAATGGAAAAAGAATCTTAAGAAAGAAATTAGAAAAGCTAAAAGAAGATGCGAGGTTGCTTTGGCAAGTAAAGTGTAAATCAATCCAAAGAGTTTCTACAGTTATATTAATAGCAAAAGGATAGTGAGTGATAAAATTGGTCGCTTAGAGAATCAGAGTGGACAGCTGTGTGTGGAGCCGAATTAGATGGGAGAGATTTTGAACAATTTCTTTGCTTCAGTATTCACTAAGGATATTGAAATGTGTAAGGTAAGGGAAACAAGTAGGGAAGTTATGGAAACGATGACGATTAAAGAGGAGGAATACTGGCGCTTTTAAGGAATATAAACGTGCATAAATCTCCGGATTCTGACAGGATATTCCCTGGGACCTTGAGGGAGGTTAGTGTAGAAATAGCAGGGGCTCCGACAGAAATATTTCAGATGTCATTAGAAACGGGGATGGTGCCGGCGGATTGCCGTATTGGTCATGTCGTTCCATTGTTTATAAAGTATAAACCTAACAATTATCGGCCTGTAAGTTTGACGTCAGTGGTGGGTAAATTAATGGAAAGTATTCTTAGAGATGGTATATATAATTATCTGGATAGACAGTGTCTGATTAGGAGCAGTCAACATGGCTTTGTGCGTGAAGGTCATGTTTGACAAAACTTATTGAATATTTTGAAGAAGTTACCAGGAAAGTTGACGACGGTAATGCAGCGGTTGTTTTCTATATGGACTTCAGTAAGGCCTATGACAAGGTTCCACATGGAAGGTTAGGTCGGAATGTTCAGTCGTTAGGTATTTCAGATTTGTCAGATTGGAGGCCGGCAACGAGTGGTATGCCTCAAGGATCTGTACTGGGTCCAATGTTTCCTGTCATATACAGTAATATTCTAGATGCTGGGGTGATAAATTGGATTAGTAAGTACGCAGATTATACTAAGATATGTGGTGTTGTGGATAATGAAGTATGTTTTCAAAGCTCTCAGAGAGATTTCGGCCAGTTAGAAGAGTGGGCTGAAAGATGGCAGATGGAATTTAAAGCTGATATCTGTGAGGTGCTACATTTTGATAAGAATAATCAAAATAGGACATACATGGTAAATAGTAGGACATTGAAGAATGCAGTAGAACAGAGTGATCCAGGAATAATGATGCAAGGTTCCCCGAAGGTGGAATCTCACGTGGTTAGTGTGGTGAAGAAAGCTTTTGGTATGCTGACATTTATAAATCAGAGCATTGAGTATAGGAGTTGGGATGTAACGCTAAAATTGTACACGGCTTTGGTAAGGCCAATTTGGAGAATTGAGTACTGTTCTGGTCACCGAATATAGCAAAGATGTCAACAAAATAGCAGGGGTGTCAAACTCATTTTAGGTCACGGGCCGGATTGAGCAAAATGCAGCTTCATGCGGGCCGGATCAGTCGGACGCGTGCGAACGCAGCTTTCGTTGCCTCTGTTTTTTTAGCCTGCTCTCATGTGTCTCAGTCTCTGCTATAACTACAAATTGTTTCACTTTACAAATTCCGTTTCTTATGAAGAAGACTGCCGAATAAACACTAAAAACCCTGAAAACCTGGTACCTGAATAAACTCAGCATTAGCCTTATCATACGCCATAGGCGCTTCGATTACTGGGGCCAGCTTTGATAGTAATTAGATATTATCTCGCGGGCCAAAGATAATTCCACCGCGGGCCGGATTTGGCCCGCGGTCCTTGAGTTTGACATACATGAAATAGAGCGAGTACAGAGAGGATTTACTCGAATGTTACCTGGGGGGGGGGGGGTTTCAGCACCTTAAGTTACAGAGAAAGGTTGAACAAGTTAGGTCTTCATTCTTTGGAGCGTAGAAGGTTGAAGGGGGACTTGCTGGAGGTTTTTAAAAGTACGGGGGGATAGATAGAGTTGACGTGGATAGGTTTTTTCCATTGAGAGTAGGGGAGATTCAAACAACAGGACATGAGTTGAGAGTTAGGGGCCAAAAGTTTAGGGATAACACGTGGGGGAACTTCTTTACTCAGAGAGTGGTACCTGTGCGGAACGAGTTCTAGTAGAATTGGTAGAGGCTAGTTCGATATTGTCATTTAAACTAAAATTGGATAGATATATGGACAGGAAAGGAATGGAGTGTTATGGGCTGAGTACAGGTCGGTGGTTCTAGGTGAGAGTAAGCGTTCGGCACGGACTAGAAGGGCCGAGATGGCCTGTTTCCGTGCTGTAAGTTTTATATTGTTATCTGGATATACGATAAAGCCACGATTCAGAGGAAATTTGACATTAGGATAAAATGTTGTGTACTTGAATTGGGAATTTGGAATTGGCATTTTGGAAGGTTGACTCTTTTAACGAGCTCCAAAAGCTGCTGCTGAACACTTTGAAATGCTGGTTTTAAGTTGTAGGGTTCCATTGGGAAACACGTTTTGAAATCATTGTAGCATCTGCCCTGTAATATGTAAATTGCAGGTCAGTTCAGAGAAAGTGGCGGTGTAGTCAATATCTCAGCGATTTGCTTACGTCGTCAGCCCGAATTCCATAAATTATCCAGCTGAGGCTCGGTGGTCAGATTAAATCGATTATTTCCCTCTATAACTACAGAGTCCAAATATAGTTATAAATTGTACCAAAATGTTGGCCCTCCTTGCGGAACACGGGTGCCCGCAGTCTTCCAGCCAAAATTCACTCTATCTACTACATCATCCAATTCGGAATCAACGCAGCCTGGTTTCTCTAGATCCCATGCCTCCTGACTTCCTGAATGATTCTACTATTGGGAACGGATCAAACGCCTTATCAAAATTAATACATCCACATCGACTGTTCTGATTCATCTGTTTGTTTTTCACTGTTACAAATAATTCAATCTGGTTCATTAAGGGCAATATGCCTCTCAAAAAGTCATGTTGACTCTCTGTAGCAGGACTACGTTTCCCCAAATGCCCATAAATTCCCTCCACAATAGTCTTCTCCAATAGTTTACCACTACTGACATAATATTCACTGGTCTCTAATTCGAAAGAGTGTACCTATTATCTTTCGTCAACAGCGGGATTACATTTGCCGTCCCCAAATCTTCAAAGTCTACTTCCAGGGCCAGCGAAGACACAAATATCTTGTCAAAAAGTGCACTAATATCTTCGCTGGCCTTCCAAAATTATCTGGACTATATCCCTTCCGGTATCGGGGAATCATCTATCATCATGTTTTCCAAACTTCCAGCGCATCTTTTTTCTGAGCCTCGGCATGTTCGACCATATCTGCCTTTTTACGCTGTGTTCATATTCATGAATGTATTCGGTGAGGAGCTTCACCGCCTCCTTGACCCCAGACACAAGTTTTCCTCTGATCTGCCCACACTCTCTCCAGTCTCCTCCTGTTCTTCACAGTGCAACTCGCCAAGGGTTCTCAAGTCCCCTTCTACCTCTTCTAAGTCCACTGTTAAATTATTTCCTCTCTCAATTGTGACTCGCCACAACCCTACCCGATCTTTTATTCCTAAACCTTATGTATCTTTCTTTCTTCCTCCTGGCGAGCTGTTCCAACATTTTGTCAGCCAGGGTTACTTTGCGCTATCATCCTTTCCCTGCATCAATGAGACAGACTCTTACTGTACCGAATGTCAGTGCTCCCTGAGCAATCCCCATATATCTGTTGTGTATTTCTCTGAGTGCATCATTTCCCAATGTAAGTTCCAAAGTTCCTGCAAGGTAGCACCATACTTTGCAGACCCCAAATTCCATACTCTCTCGTCCTACCCCTGTGCAGGGTAAATATCGGGGAGTTCTGTCCTATCGTTCTGAAATGCTGACCCGCGGAGAGATCTGTCACCTGATCCTTTTCCTTTTCTAATATTAGATACGGTATGGACTGTTCGGTAGTCCGCGTTTCTTCTTATAGTGACATGAATCCTTCCTGGACACAACTGAGGAATTATGCCATATGCCTGGTCATATGTTGTGTAATATATAATACATACATAATATTGTGTAAGTCTCAGATGCCCGTGTCAATAACATGGCGCATGTCAAAGATCCGTTTCCCGATTGGTTCCTCACTGCTCCCGTTGCGTTTTTTTTAGTGTTAATTTGGTGGGCGGCAGCATAGAATACTCCAGATGGGTGCTCTCTCGCTTCATGTATCTGTGCTTGTCTCACAGTCTATTAACAAACGAACGCTCCACGTTGTCCTCCATTTCTGCAGCAGCGATACCATCCCTGGTTTCCCATCGCACTCCCTTTACACTCCGTTACTCGGCTCTGTACATTTTTCAACATCTGAAACTCGGAAAGTCCTGAACCCATTCCTGCCCATTGTGACAGCCGAGTGTCTGTGATAGTTCGGAACATACTTGAACCAATGTAACAAACACTCCAGGAGCACTGAGCGTTTGTATTGCTACCTACCTGAACTGTATGAAGTCAGCAATTTTCCGCCAATTCTGCAATTTCCGGTTGACCAGGCATATGGTTGTATGAATTAATGACATATTTGACAAAGCTGTTCATTGTAAAACTGCTTTATTTGAAAACTTCGCTGAATTCTCATTAGACGCGCGTGTCATCTGCACAGATGGCCATTTAATGTAAACACATACTTCATTCCTTTCCTCAGCTCTTCTCTGAATTTCCTCTGTGTCAGTGTATAGATACAAGTATTGGTGCACATGCTGAAAACTTGCAACATGAACCCAAATTGTTGTAGGATGTATACCGGGGAACTCAAATATCTGTCCTCGTTAAAATAGTTTTCCTTTTGCCATTTCAGGGAATGGGCTACATAGGGCATCCAAAATAATATGAAATTAGCTGATATAGAAAACAACAAAATCATCGATTTTCTGCGTTTTTCCACCTCGGCATCTTTCTGATTGTCGCTGCTGTGCCGAAGCCTTCTGCGGACTCTATTTGCCACAACGATATGTCTTACGGTTAACCCGTTAAACACCAGGATTAAGCCGATTGGTAGCAATGGTGTTAAAATGCTCTGCAGTAATGTGTATGCTCTCCACACGGGTGAAGTAACGTATTCATATTTGGCGGTGCACCGCCACGGCGTGTTGTCAATGATGAGGTAAGGTACAATGGCAAAGTAACCCGGGACACATTTCCCACAGCTCACTATAACCACGGTCACGATAACCACCGTAGCTGTTCTCTCGGTGCAGTATCGCTCCCGCAGCTTTCGGCAACATATTGCGATGAAGCGATCGAAGGTAAAAATGACCGTGAACCAAACAGAACAGTCCGTTGTTACGACCCGAAACACAACTGTTATAGCGCAGACAGGAGTGATGAGCAGGGATCTGGAATAAATGTAGATATTATTGGTCTGGCCCACTAAAGCGAATACGATAACCACCATCAGATCCGCTGTTGCCATTCCAACCAGGTAACGGGTGATGCATTTGGAGAGTCCGCATTTTCCCCGAGAGAGGATCACAATCGCCGTTAAGTTAACTGCAAGACATTGGGAAAAAATAGAAATATAATCAGAATAAATGAAGATATTGTTAGTCTGTTCCATAAAGCAACAACGATAACCACCATCTGATCCCTTGTTTCCATTCCAAACAGGTAACTACAAGAAATGTGAAAACAAAATATTGTCAGCAGCAACTCTCTGAATGCCCCCAGGTATGGCCTGTTTGGAAGTGGAAAACGGGAATCCAGTGTGTGCGATCTCAGTCGCTGCACTCCGGCTGGAGGACAATGACGGATGTGAGTGTCAGTGGATTGGCGACATTCCCACAGTTTAGAGCGAGTCATCCGAGTTCCACGACTCACGTACCGGTGAGCAGTCGATCGCTCCTGTAAACAACACCATTTCCATTATTAGAGGTGAAATAGCTGAAGGGATTGTTTGTAGCGGCGAGAAAGTGGAGTCAAGGAGATATAAAGCACGAGTTCTCATTTGCTGACTTGCAGATGAACGGACCTACGTGTCGAAATTAGACTGGACCGTCATTTAAATAAGCTGCCACGTTGTTATAAGGTCGAAGTGTCTACACTGATAGAGACTCGGACCCAGAAAAGCAGAGACCAGCATCACTTCAGGAAGCCTTTCGAGGTGAAATTATGAAACAGTGACGATATTGGCACCAACTTAATTGACAAAAGAAGAAAACACTACGATCGAAAGATAGAAAATGGAAATAAAACCATTAGATGCCTGAATCCTCCATTCCGGAAACATGTTTCAGCCGATGGTAGCATCTGTGCTCAGTAACAGTGCGGATACCGCAGCAGAGTAACGACGGCACCATACATAAAGTGACCAGCTCCGGCATCTTACCGGGGACACCAACCGCTACAAGTGTGGGATAGAAAATGGCCGCGATGTAGTAAATCGCCGCATATCCCATATTCCGTCAGAAGCAGCGTTCTGTTGCACGGAACGTTTCAGCTGCTCAGATGGACTGGTGATCGGTTTAGCGGACTTTTATTGAGGAGAGAGCAATTTCACTGAGGCAATTAGCGTGACCATCACGTCAGGGACATTAGTGACAACCAACTGCACAAACATGTACGTTAAACTATTTTTACTTACTCTGTCCCCGTGTCATGAATTTGACTCTTCAAGGGATTTTGCAATCTATTTACTTTAAAACAAAACATGATTTGCCTTTTTCCATGTTATTTTCCATGATACCTTGCTTCAGGATATAAATAGCATATTTTTATATTATTGTTGCTTTAAAACAGGCATTCATATTGAAGTCGATTTATTTTGTAATATTTGACCGTGCACATTACCTTCTGAAATTGAGGGAAGGAGTTTGTTCTGGCAGATGAACTGGAGAACAATTCTTTATTAAAGGGGAAAATTCGTTCATTCTTTTCGTTCGTTCGTTCCACTCATTCCGGGCGGTGAGCGTGATGGAAATCACGATGACAGCAGACATGTGTTACAATAAAATACACTACACTTATGTTCCTCCAAACACTGTAAAAGATCCGCAGCGATATTCCGGAGACCTGTGATCAAAAAGGGAACGTGTCCTGGGAAATTAGCGAGGGCTGTGGACAGTTTGAAGAACAATGTTTTCCAGCGTACACATGGGGCGTTTGGCAGGAACCTGACCTCTTCCAGTGAATGACCTGACCACCTCATACCCTTGACCTGCGATGCAGTCTATTTAACTTTAAAGATATTCTCAAACCAGCTAAAATCCTACCAGTATTTTCGCCATGCTTTCTCTGTTTGAACAAAAGTAACAAGTAAAATCTGTGAACATTCCGCAGGTGCTCAGCTATTATTTGCCACGAAATTGTCTGTTTTTCTCCAGATTTGCTTTCAGGTATATTGTCTTTCATACAAACATAGAAACATAGAATCGTACAGCACAATGCAGGCTCTTCGGCCCACAAAGCTGTGCCGAACATGTCCCTATCTTAGAAATTTCTAGGATTACCCATAGCCCTCTATTTTTCTGAGCTCCATGTACCTATCCAAAAGTGTCTTAAAAGACCCTATCTTATCCGCCTCCACCATCGTTGCTGGCTGCCCATTCCACGCACTCACCACTCTTTGCGTAAAAAAAATTACCCCTGACATCTCATCTGTACCTAATCCCCACACCTTAATCCTGTGTCCTCTTGTGACAACCATTTCCGCCCTGGGAAAAAGCCTCGGCCTATCCACACGATCAATGGC
Organism: Hemitrygon akajei; assembly: GCF_048418815.1. Lineage (NCBI taxonomy): Eukaryota > Metazoa > Chordata > Chondrichthyes > Myliobatiformes > Dasyatidae > Hemitrygon > Hemitrygon akajei. Next base: position 1,107,666 of record NW_027331978.1, on the reverse strand, counting down.
TCTTATCATGTTATACACGTCTATCAGGTCACCTCTCATTCTCCGTCGCTCCAAGGAGAAAAGGCCGAGTTTATTCAACTGTTTTCATAAGACAATCGTCACCGTATGTATGTGCAGAACAGCGGATATGTTCAAGCTCGCCTGTCAATCACACTTCCTTCTGCTCCTGCAGTGCACCGCTCCGTGCCGATTGTGGTTCTCGTAGCGATGAGCGGCCCTCGGCTTATTGGAGAAAGTCTCACCACTCTGTTTCCATTGTGGAACTCGTACTAATGTGCGGCCCTCGGTTGACTAAAGCAAGTCATACCTTTGCCATCAAATCCACTCTCCCTAAGAGAAACACTTCGTACCTTTCCGGGTTGAACTCCATCTGTAACTTCTCAGCGCTGCTCTGCGTCCTGTCACTGTCCTCTTGTAATCTGCGTCAACCTTCTATACTGTCCATAATTCCACCAACCTCCACATCATTGCAAATACAATAATCCACCCTACCACCTCCTCATCCAAATCATTCATAGAAACACATAAGCCGGGAGTCTCAAACTGATCACTGCAGGACTCCACTGGTCACCGACATCCAGGGAGAAAACGCTCCATCCACAACTACAGTCTGCCTTCTGTGGGCATCAGTCCTGAATCCACCAGCCACCTCTCCTTGGATGCCAACACTTCTGACGCTATGAACGGTCCTACCACGGTTAACTGTATCAAATGCCTTATTAAGATCTAATTATACCAGATCAACTTCTCTACCTTTACCAGTGTGCTTTGTCACATCCTCACAGAACTGAACCAGGCACGTGAGGTATGACCTGCCTCTCACGAAGCCATTCTGACTCTCCCAAATCAGGGTCTCCCAAACCTCGTAAATTCGGTTTCAATGAATGTTCTCCAATAATTTACCCATCACTGAAGTAGGATTCACTGGGCTATAATATACAAGGGTATCCTTACTCCCTTTCCGGAGCAAAGGGATAATATGTCCAATTCCAATCCCCTGACAATGCATGTACGGCAGTGATAACGCAAAGATAATCGTCAGGGGCGCAGCAATCTCTTCCTCCGCTTACCATAGTAACCTGGGGTTTCTCGCAACTTCACAAGAGGATTTATCTATCCGAAAGATTTTTTTCAAAAGTTCCTGTATATCCTCTTTTTTAACCTCATCTTGTTGTCGCACATAAGCCCGTTTAACGCTTCCACACAAACCCGAGGATCTCTCACTGGTGAAAATTGAAGTAAAGTCCTCATTAAGGGCCTGTCCCACCTCCACCAATTCCAGCCGTATGTTTCATCTCTATCCCTGTCCAGAACCCTATACAAGTGCTGCGTAAAATAGCTTCTCATTTCCGTTGTGCATTTTCCAGGGAACATCCGTTCCCTGTTTTAGCTCTGAGATTCCGGCCTAATACCATCATAATTATATTTAGCAAATTAATTACTTTGGGAACGGATACGGGCCTGTCGAAAGAGAGCAGGACAATGTGCTTAGTTCGGGGACTGATCCAGGTCCGAGGGGAGAGATCGCGGTAAGGTGATTCGTTTGGGGACTGACACGGGGTTTTGGGGAGATCGCAGGGCAGTGGGATTAATTTGGTGACTGATGCAGGGCTGTGGGAAGAAAGCCGGGCAGCGAGATTAGTTCAGGGACTGGCATAGGGATCTGGGGAATAAGCTGGGGCAACGTGGCACTGGGTTTAGTTTGCGGTGGCGCGAGGTTGTGCAGACATAGCGGGATCATGGTATTGTTTTGTAACTGACACGGGTTTCTGGGATTAGTGAATGTCCCCTTTGAAGAAAGATGGGTGCCAGTACACAGTGGAGCGCACTATAATATTAATTTTACTGTGTTTTTCACAAGACTTGGGTTTGTGTTGTTCCATAAATAGTTAGAATGACGAATCGAGCTCCCCCGCCCCATCCTTCCATCCAGTAGCTCCCCTTAACGACCCAGCCCCGCATTCCCATGCTTTCACTCCGGCCTTCCTGTGACCTCCAGGCTACGGAATCCCCGAGCCCAGGAGCACCGCCAGACACACGAGTGCCTGGACTTCTGATCACCCACCCACCGGGCCGGCTCTCCCCCGTGGGTCACGGAGTGAGGTAAATCTCCAACCTTCCCTCACCTTCGCACGGCCTCCACGGCCTTAGGACCAATCGACCCGAAACGCCTGGTAAACTCCCGTGTCTTCAGCACCCTTACCCCCCGGCAAAGAGGCAGGAGCTCGGGGGCGTTTTACGTCCGGATGAGGATAGGCACCGGTGAATCACCGTATTGCGGAATAGGAAGTAGAAGGGACCTGGTGGGTGGAGGGGAATCCCGGGTACTCAAGGTACAGGCGATGGAGACACGGGCCAGATTCTCCCTACCCACTTCCAGTCCGACCCGGCTCTCGTCTGCACTGAGCTCCGGCTGCGACTCTAAATCCGCCTGCAGACTGGAAAGAGGGCTGGCTGTATCCCGTCCGCGTCCTCCCCGGGGCAACAGCACCTCTCACCGGCAGGCAGGCAGGCACGGTCCCGATCGGGAAGGACAAGAAGCGCCAAAGAGGGTAGGGAAGTCGATTTCTGTGGAGGGTCGCAGAGATAGTGGGGGTCAGGTCGAAAGAGGGGAGAGAGGGCGTCATGTAGAAGAGGGTGGTCGGGTAAAGAAGTGAGGGTCCTCGCAAAGACTGGTTAGAGTAGGAGATGACGAGATGGGGAGATCAGTGTGACAGGGAGGGAAGGGTCAGTCCGAGACGGAAAGGGCTGAATGGATGTTTCAGTGGGATTTTACACTGGAAGCTGTGCAACCATAAACTGGCGTGCGGGTATGAAAGCCCTCTCTCTTGCTTTGTGGCCCTTCGTAGCACGTTATGTTGCGGATTCTCATTAATCTTATCGATCACCGCTGAATCGTCTCCGCTGTTCTGCTTTTAGGTCAAAACTCCTCAACCTTTCCTGACTCGATGAGTGAAACGTCGATTGACCCAAGAGCATGTTTGCAGGAAGGAGATCGTCCGCCGACAGGAACACACGATCCAGAAGCTGCAGAAAGTCAATAACTACTTTCCGCCGTTCTTATCCAACTCTCTGCCTCGGTGGATCACCTCCGTGCCGTACAAACGGAATCGATTAATCTCTAACCCGGTATTGCAACTTCCTGTCCCAGAGCGTCTTACACTTCGAGCGCCAGCGCTCTCTGTATTCTACACACCGTGACAAGATCGTCTTCTTAATCTATCTGTTGACTGGACGAGATTTGACCTGGGCAACCGCTGATAAAAACAGCATTTGCAACACATATGAGGATTTCACCGCTGACAAGCGCCGAGCCTCCGACCTTGCGAGATGCGTAAAGGAGGCATCGGATCTGATACTTCATCTGCGACAAGGATTGTGCCGTGGAATCCAGGACTACCGCTCCGGGGTTCGGCTAGATTGACGGATGAGACGCTTGTCCATTTCCATCACGGCCTTTGGAGCAATTGAAAGATGAGCTGTTTACCCGGGAGTTGCCCCCCCCCCCCCCGACCTCTAACACCTTGTCAGTCTGGCTCTCCGTATTGACAAAGATCTAATGGAATCATGAAGCGATGGCTTCAGAATCCATGCAGTTAAGGGAAAATTCTTTAATACGGTGGAGCTGACCACCAACGCATCAAACAGCAACTGAGTCGGCTCTCCCCATCCCTTCGTTCCATTACCATAGTCCGTCTCACTCCCTGTGTCCTCCTCCACAATCTGTCGGCTCTACACGCGAAGGCTCTGCTGGTTTCCGGCTCAGCAGATTACTTTCTGGATGGGACTGTGTGTCCCATCCACTGTGTGTCCCATCCACTGCGTGTCCCATCCACTGTGTGTCCCATCCACTGCGTGTCCCATCCACTGTGTGTCCCATCCACTGTGTGTCCCATGCAGCTTGGACGCCGAGCCGAAACTTTCTCTCACGCCATCGACAGAACGGCCATTGACGAACCACCCTTGGGAACTGTGAGAGCCAGGCAGACGCCCACACGGTTTCTGCACCACGAGTCCATTCCATTCCTTTCACTTTGGGTTCATTTTGGCTCCACACTCAAGGCTGTCCCTTTGCCTGGTCGTCCGCTGCACTGTGGAGTTGGAGGCCCAGTTGCTGGACTACCGGCCTGCAACCTCAGTTGATGTCACCCCATAAACTGGTAGAAACGGATCGGACCTTGGCCCTCACAAACCTGCACGAGATTATCCTAACTTTACTCTCGCCTGTAGTGGTAGAGAAGCAATCATCCTGTCATATCACAGACATGACTGCGTAATCGAACTCTTTCGAAGCACCTCCACATCCCGTGGCACTTTGCTCTCCCTCACTCCAGCAAAAGCTGGAAATTTGTGTTTCAGAATAAACTCTCTGAGTTGCTAGGACGCCGCTCTCTGGTCGCACTCTTGTTTTCCAATCCTCTGATGACTAAGTACAGGAGATTCCTCGTTATCCTGACCGGTGTTTACAAGCCACTAAATGCCGACTTTGAGCAGGCACTGGAGATATTGAATGATGTCATCAGCAAACAAGAAACCTTCCAGCCCGACATCTTCCAAATAATTTTGGTGACTTCAATCAGTCTTTAAAATCATTGACGCAAACTTCAATCAGGCTTGTTTGAAGAAATCTCTGCCCAATTATCTTCGCAATGTAACCTGCAGCTCCGAGTGTCACAACGCACTCGGCCATTGCTACACTGCCATTAGGGATGTCGAATTTTCCTAGACCACATTTCGGGACATCGGATCACTTGGCTGTACATCTCCTCCCTGTGCTCAGGAAGAAGCTAAACAGCAGGGCTTCAGAGATTAGACAACAAAAGGTGGTCCTGGGAGGTGGAGGGCGGATATAGGATTGTGTCCAGAAGGCGAACTTGGCCCTGCTAGGGACTCATCAGAAGGTCTGAATGATCATCGCCGCGGTTGTCACGGACTTTATGAAAACAGTCCGAGACGAGCGTTTCCCCATTAAGTCAGTCAGAGTCTTCTCCAGTCGGAATCGCTGGCTGACCCATGAGTTCCGCAATCTGCTGAGGGCCGAACCTGAATCACTGACCAATGCTCGACAGCTGTGGCAGGGGTTGCATGCTGTCACTTCCTACACAGTGAAGTCAGTCAGAGTCTTCTCCAGTAGGAATCGCTGGCTGACCCATGAGTTCCGCCATCTGCTGAGGGCCCAACCTGAATCACTGACTAATGCTCGACAGCTGTGGCAGGGGTTGCATGCTGTCACTTCCTACACAGTGAAGTCAGTCAGAGTCTTCTCCAGTAGGAATCGCTGGCTGACCCATGGGTTCCGCCATCTGCTGAGGGCCGAACCTGAATCACTGACCAATGCTCGACAGCTGTGGCAGGGGTTGCATGCTGTCACTCCCTACACAGTGAAGTCAGTCAGAGTATTCTCCAGTCGGAATCGCTGGCTGACCCATGAGTTCCGCAATCTGCTGAGGGCCGAACCTGAATCACTGACCAATGCTCGGCAGCTGTGGCAGGGGTTGCATGCTGTCACTTCCTACACAGTGAAGTCAGTCAGAGTCTTCTCCAGTAGGAATCGCTGGCTGACCCATGAGTTCCACAATATGCTGAGGGCCGAACCTGAATCACTGACCAATGCTCGACAGCTGTGGCAGGGGTTGCATGCTGTCACTTCCTACACAGTGAAGTCAGTCAGAGTCTTCTCCAGTAGGAATCGCTGGCTGACCCATGAGTTCCGCCATCTGCTGAGGGCCCAACCTGAATCACTGACCAATGCTCGGCAGCTGTGGCAGGGTTTGCATGCTGTCACTTCCTACACAGTGAAGACAAGCGACTCAGGTGTAAACAAGGCATTGCCTCCAGGTGGTTCCAATGGCCTCCAAGCTCTCTTTGACCGTCAAGACATGGAGGAACCTTCCAGAACTCCCAAAGCCCCCGATGACCCTGTGATTCCTGTCTCATGGCCGACATGACAGCATCGTTCAGAAGGGTGAACGGACGGTGAGCATCGGGCCTAGACTGAGTACTAATGACCTGAGCTGATCAGCGGTCTGGGGTTTTCACCGATATCTTTATCGTCTCGCTTAGGCAATCTGAAGCAACTACCTGGTTCAAGCAGGCTTTAATTGTACCGGCGCTTAAAGAGAAAGTAGTCATCCGCCTCAAGGACTATCGTCCAGCAGCTCTTACATCCACAGGGATGAAAGGTTTTGAGAGATCGGTGATGAAGTATATCAACTCCTGCAGGAGAAGCGACTTCTCCAGTTTACCTGCGGTCGCAACTGGTCCACAGCAGATGCAATTTCATTGGCTCTTCACCCAACCGTGGAACATCGGGACAGGGAAGACGCATACATCAGGATGTTCTTCATCGACTACAACTCGGCATCCAATGCTGTCATCCCACAGATCGAGTCAATAAGATTCAGGACCTTATCCTTAATACCTCCTTGTGCAATTGGATCTTCGCGTTCCTATTCTGCTGTCCCCGGTCAGCTCAGATTCGCTAAAACATCTCTTCCACAAACTGCATCGACACAGGTGTGCCGCAGGGTTGTGTGCTTCTCCCTGCTCTACCTACGTTATATTGATGACTGAGGCGAAGCACAGCTTCAATGCTATGTTTAATTCTACTGTATACACCACTGCCGTTTAACGAATCACAGGTGTGCCGCAGGGTTGTGTGCTTCTCCCTGTTCTACCAACGTTATATTGACTCCTGCGGCGAAGCACAGCTTCAATGCTATGTTTAATTCTACTGTATACACCACTGCCGTTTAACGAATCACAGGTGTGTCGCAGGGTTGTGTGCTTCTCCCTGCTCTACCTACGTTATATTGATGACTGAGGCGAAGCACAGCTTCAATGCTATGTTTAATTCTACTGTATACACCACTGCCGTTTAACGAATCACAGGCCTTGATAAATCAGTGTATAGGAGAAAGATTGAAAATCTGTCAGAGGAGTGCCACAACTCCTCACTCATTGTCAGCAAGAAGGTGGGGCTGATTAGTGACTTCAGGAACAGGAAACCGGAGATCCATGAGTTCGTATTCTTCGGAGGATCAGAGGTGGAGAGAGACATCAGATTTAATGTCCTATTATCATTTAGGAGGATCTGTTCTGAGTCCAGCACGTAAATGCAGTTTAGGGGAAAGAACAGCATGCCTCCATTTCCTCAAAAGTTACCGAAGAATACCTGAAACTTTGTCAAACTTCCATTGATGTGTGCTACATAGTGCACTGACTCGAAGTATCACACTGATGGTTTTGAACATAACATCCTACATCAATAGTGGATATGGTGCAGTGCATTGCGAGTAAAGCCTTCCCCACCATTGAACAAATCTACACGGAGCGCTGTCGCAGGAAAGCAGCGTCCATCATTCAGAAACCACTCCATCAATGCAATGCACTCTGCTAGCTGCACCCCCATCACGAAGATGGTACAGGAGTCTCAGGACCCTCGCCAACAGGTCAGGGACAGTGATTACCCCTATCATCCATCAAGAAGAAGGCATAGGAGCCTCAGGATGCTCCCAACAGTTAAGGAACAGTAATACCACTTTCAACCATCATGCTGTGAAGTACAGAAGATATCTTCAGTCAACGTCCCTCGCCCCATCTCTGAATTGTTCCGAGAATCTACGGACTAACTTTCAAGAACTTTTTGTTCGATGTCATTAACATTTATTGTTTTTTTGTTATCTCTCAGTTCAAAACCTGAGGTGCGGGCATCGGCAAGCACACTCACTTCTCAACTGTTAGGAACTGTCGGATTATTCTAGTGGTATTTACACTTGGCTTTCTGAAGATTTACATAATTATTGCGGTGTTGGCATAGTTGTTTAAATCTATTGTGTAGTGAGTGCTGCAGATATTATTATTAGGAAAATGTATGCCCTCTTCCCGTTCCATATTCTTCAATATTTTCTTTCAATTTCCCATGTCCGGTATTTTTTCACTTACTGATTTCTGTATGTTTTATGTTTTTGCAATGGCTATATTCCTTAAGTATTTTTTTTCTTGTTTTTACTGTAACGTTATATCCCAACTAAAAGTACAGCTCGGCCTATCTTTAATACCGGATCACTTCTAATATAATTTGTCGGACTCTGACAGTAAACAGTGATCACGTTTGTATTTATAGCAAGGCTGTGAGTGTTTTATGAGTTTATATTTTAAACCAAAATGCTGTTGTCCGTCCCAATAATTTGGTGTTCGTTCGTTGATTATGCTTGTGTAAATAATCAGTTTGAGTTAAACTGCTGCAAGATCTGTAATGTGTCGAGTTGTTTTTGGTTTCATTTGGTATCTTCTGCATTTACCATCTCGCATGTATTGGTCTTTTTTTACTTATATTTGATAATGTTTTTGAGTTAACCTTCTGGGCCGGGATTGCAACAAGGAGCCTCTCTGTTTCATGGACGGGGCTACAACTCTGAGCAAAGCGTTCGGCGCTGCCATACCGACTCTAGACTGCTCGCATCGTGGGATGTCTTCCATGGGGTTCTTGCTTTTCCATTGGTTTGATTTTACTCATGTGGAATTATTTGTCATTTTCTTGGGTTGTGCTTCCATTTAAATTTAGTGGTGTGTACTTTTTTATCAGAAATGCGCATCGTCCCGCGAAGTGCTGAATCCGATTTCGTTGTTGAAAATATATTATTAGAAATTTTAGATCACTGATATGTGAATTTTTATGCCTATTAATCCTCAACCTCCTCTGTCAGAGGTTACGGCTGTCAGCACTGTGCAGTACGTTATTGGCTGCCGGTAACAGATAGGATAATTTTGTCTGTACTCTCAGGTTGGTCATTAGCATTCTGCGGAGTCCCCACATCGGTGATGTTGCAATTAACGGAACATTGTGCAACCGTTGTTGAAGTGAAACTATTTGTATCAGCTCTTCACGGGTTGGGTTGGCATCTTCAATGATTTTTGTATAGCATTGTTGTGTTCTTTAAGTTGGTTTCTTTCCAGCTCTTGTGCAATTTCATGTTGTTTCTGGTTTAACATGTCTATAGGGATTATATTACAGCGTTTTTTTTTAATTTTCACTATTCGCGGATCCGCTATTCCTTGTGCGTTTATGTGTATGAAGGGAGATTGCGCTGTTGATGAAGTTTGCCTTGTGTGCTGTCATGTCAGTCTCGAGTACCGTTACTCAGTAATGAATGGAGATTATAAATGTGTGTACTTGAAATGAAACGACGGGAACGGCAAACAACCAAACACATTTAAAATGCCCACTTCAATCGTGTCTGCCTTTTCTGAACGACTCGTTTGTTCTCAGTTGTCAGTGGACTACTCGTCCGAGAAACAACTGCTGCAGTTGTATTCTGCGGTGTTCGTGGCCTACATTGAAGGCAGGCTGTATTATTCTCGGGTGTCCCGGTGACAGGCCGCCCATTCAGCAGCGCAGACCTGTCTGTTCGCCGACTGTCACGCCCAGCGCCAGCTCCAGCCATGCCCTGGCAAACCCCTGTGCCGCTGTCCTAATGCTCTATTCATTACAGTGTCGGGTGCCGTATGGTCATGCACTTCGGTAGAAGAAATTAAAGAGTTAACTATTTTCTAAACGGAGAGAAAATACAGAAAAGAAAACACAGATGCGAAGTGATTTGGGGGTCTTGTGCAGGATTCGCTAGAGGTTGTTTTGCAAGTGAAGCCTGTGCTGAGGCCAAATGCTCCGTCAGTGTGGAAAGCATCTTACTGATGATGTCACGGCCATCGTCAACACTTCACTCATCGTGTCTTCAAACCGCACAACCATATCTACATCGGTGGTGCGCAGGTGGAACAGCTTAAAAGCTTTAAGTTACTCGGGGTGAATATCACAAAAGACATGACTTGGTCTAGCCAAGCAGAGTCCACTGCCAAGAAGGCCCACCAGCGCCTTTACTTCCTGAGAAAGTTGAAGTAATTTGGCATGACCCCGAAAACCCTCACTAATTATTATAGGTGCACTGTAGACAGCATTCATCTAGGGTGCATCACAACCTGGTATGGAAGTTGTCATGTCCAAGTCCGGAAGAAGCTGCAGAAGATCGTGAACATAGCCCAGCACATCAGACAAACCAAACTTCCATCCTTGGACTCACTTCACACCACACGCTGTCGGAGCAGTGCTGCCAGGATAATCAAGGACACGACCCACCCAGCCAACACATTTTTGTCCCACTTCCCTCCGGAAGAAGGTTCTAGAGCTTGAAGATTCGTACGGCCAGATTTGGGAACAGCTTCTTTCCAACTGTGATAAGACTACCAAACAGATCCTCACCCGGATCTGGGCCATACCTTCCAAATATCCGGACCTGACTTGCACTACCTTACTTTCCCTTTTCTATTTTCTAATTATGATTTATAATTTAAATTTGTTATTATATTTATTTCGATTTGTACTTCAGGGAGCGCGAAGCGCAGAAACAAATATCACTGTGATGATTGTACGCTCTAGTATCAATTGTTTGGTGACAATAAATTATAAAGTTAAAGTTAAAGTGCGATGCTCACTTTGCTCAAGTGGACTAAAAATTAAAAGCAAGTGTGTGATGTTGAGATTTTATAAAGCAAGTGTGAGAGCTCACTTTGACTGCTGTGAGCACTTTTAGGGCACTTATTTTAGAAAGGATGCTCTGAAACTGGAGAGGATTCAAAGGACAGTTACGAGAATGATTGCAGTACTTATCGGCTTGTCTTATGAAGAGCGGTTGGTGGCTCTGGGCCTGTATTGACGGGAGTTAAGAAGGATGAAGGGTGAACTCAATGAAACCTATCGAAAGTTAAAAGACGTTGGTGGATGTGAAGAGGATGTTTCCTTTGGTGGGAGAGTATAAGAGCAGAGAAAACAACCTCAGAATAGAGGGATGTCCTTTTAGAACGGAGATGAGGAGGAATTCTTTCAGCCAGAGAGTGGTGAATCTGTGGAAGTCATTGCCACAGGCGGCTGTGGATGCCGTCTTCATGAATATTTAAGATCAAGTGTGATAGATTATCCATTGGTCAGGGCATGAAGGAATACGGGAGTGGGGGTGGGTGGGAGGGTAGGCAAGAGATGGATCAGAAATTATGAAATGACGGAGCGCCATTGATGGGCCAAGTTGCCCAATTATGTTCATATCTTATGGTCTTATGATCTATTACAAAGACATTTTTCCATTTCTGAAGTGAAGGGTTGTTCCCTACAGCCATACTTTGGCTTTAGATGTCCTTTTACTTGAGAATGGATGCTGACCAAAGCCAAAGTGATGTTTTATTTCGCACCTGTATGTCATATCTGCAGACCATTCCGTTATCCGCCAGGTGGGTACGCATATTAATATTATATTTACTTTTTTCCTCGGCTCAAGCGTGTGAAACTTTTCTGGGAACTTTCAGACTACTCTGTTGGTGGTGACTCTTGCGGCTTTCCGGAGATTTACAGAAATATTGCAGTGTGGGCCGAATTGTTGAATGCTATTGTGAGTTGAAGGTGGGATGATACCAGTTCTGGATGTTGTTATTAGATCAATGTACACCCTGTTCATGGTCCACAGCCATTCAAATTCCTCTTCATGCAGCATGTTTCTGGTGTTTGTCACTTACTAAATTCCGTATGTTATGTACGTTTTGAACGACTAAATCTTTCACGTCAGTTGCTCCTGCTTTTTGATCCCGTATTATTACAGTATTTCTGGATGTTTTACTATTGATCATCCTGTTTGTAATTACAGATTGGTCGTAATATAATTTGTGGTACTCTGAAGCTAAAACTGGATCAAGAGGTTGTATTATCAAGTAGGATTATGATAAATGATGTTTACCATCTGAATGTGTCTATAGAAGTTACGCTACCGCATGATCCTGTAATCTCTTCGATACTTTCTCTTGGCATTTTCTGCATTTATCTCGTCAAATTTGGTGGTCTTTTAAAGCACGTTTGTGATGGTTATTTTGTGTTATTTTGTCCTGTATTCTCCATATTTCACCCTGTCCCCTTCCCCACCCGCGTCCGGTTTCACGTATCACCTTGTGATTCTCTCTCCTCTCCTCCACCTTTTCAATCTCCTCCTGATCTTATTTTTTCAGCAGAGGTGCCTCGGCCGAAATGTTGACTGTGCATTTTTTTGTCCACAGATGTTCACCGGTCTGCAGAGTTCCTGAAGCATTTGGTGTGTGTTGCTCAGATTTACAGCACCTGCAGATTTTCTCTTGTTCGACACTTTATATTTGTTGCACGGCCGCTTTTTGACAATGTGCATATTATACTGGGAGAACTCGCATATTCATCAGATGTGATTCACCTGCCATTACACCACGTCACCGGATGCTTCCACTTTATTGGCTTCCAGAAATCGGCCTGTTTATGACTAAGCAATTTGACACATTATTTTTTCCAGAGTGACAGAATTTGTTCTAAAGAGTGAAACAGAAACATAGACTAGTATAACTCATCTAGTAGAAAGTGAAGCCTGCTAACTCTCGCCCTAGGGTCTGTGTCAAGGGTGCAGGTGTGTCAATTTCCAACATGGACATTGCGGGGCAGTGAACGGGAAACGAGGACATGGAGATTTATTCAGCCGCTGTGACGAATTGCATGTGTATCAATATCAGGTAGGCAGCATCTCTGGAAATAAATGATCAGTCGACGTTTCGGGCCACAACCCTTCAACAGGGCTCGTAAGGCGTCTGGAGGGTGCCAGAATAAGAAGGTTGGGCGAGGGGACGAAGGACATGCTAGAAGGAGACAGGTGACGGCTGCTGGGACAAAATAAGTGGAAAATACAAAGGGCTGGAGAAGAAGCTATCTGACAGGAAAGGAATAAATCATGGGAGGAGAGAGGAGGGGCTCCAGGGGGAGATCATAGGCAGATGAGGATAAGGTTTAGAGTCCAGATTAGGAAAATGATGAAGAGGAAAAGGGGTGAGGAAAACTACCGGAAGATAGAGATATCCATGCTCATGCCTCATCATTGGAGGTTACCTTGGCGGAATATAAGAGGCGGCCGTTGATTGACATCTCGGACTGGGAAGGGGGATAGATGTAGAAATAGCTTGTCCACGGCGAAATTCCCCTTTAGTGGATGGGGCTGTGTGGCTGGACGAACCGTCATATGATTAACGGTTTGCATGCGTTCCGTATTTTCTTAAGCCTGATTGCGATATTAATTTAAGGCTCTTCACAATGTTACAACCTATTTTACTACCTATTTATTACAAAGTACAAACATCCTGTTCTTTTATACATTTTTGGTGCAAGATCTACAACCAAGACAATTCCCAGAGTGAAACAACGCAGCCCAATCGGTCTATGATGATAAATTTTATGGAGATAAGGAATGGGCGAAATCAACAGTAACAATCCTGAAACTGAGAGGTGAATCTGAGAGTGCTTCACAACAACATACACCGATTTCCCGAATTGTCATTTCTTTGTCTTTAAGGTTTTGTAATTTCGTGTCAAGCTATCCATACCTCATCACAACTGGGATTTTAATTGAATGACATCATGTTTATTTTTACACCGGCTGTTGAAGGACACGTCAGCCTTGTGTAGTATTGAATATTCAGTGTGCTAGAGCGAGTATAAATAAACGGTTGCGGAAATTCATCAGCTCAGAGTTTCTTCAGGGAAATCGTGGGCAGCTGGAAGACAGGCTGAATCTCACACAGCATGCTTGAAACCTTTTACAGTGTGAGAAAGACGTGGTACATGATCATTGCCGTTATCGGTGTTCCAGGTAAGAGCATAGCCAAACGAGCATTTGCTGTTCTGTGTGCGCGTTCTTGGAACTCGTTCAGTTACCATCAGCGTTCAGCTACCGGTGTATCAGTGAGAGCGGTGCAGACATTGTGACAAAAATCTGTGTCCGTTTAGAAGTTCCCTTGCTGTTTAATCCGAGTTCTCGTGTCAAAAACAGCCGGCGGTTGAAACAGATGTAGACTGGAAGTTCTGGGAGATGGATTTATTTTGTGGATTCATGGCAGGCAGTTTTGACGTATCAAGGCAAATCCGCTGTCAAAGTAAATTTCGATAATCCAGCGCTCTCGGCACATTTACGAGTTACCTCGCCTTATCCTGTATCTGTAACACAATGTGCTTTAATTTCAAATTTAAAGGTATTGCGCCGTGTTTTAAGATGTTGCTGCAAGTTTGAAGGGAAGCGAAAACCCAGTGAGATCGAGGGACCAGTGGTCGATATCACTTGTGTATTATGTTCCGAATCATCGGGAGTGTCAAGAATTCAAATAAGGGTCTGTGTGTGTGTCTCAGTGTACCAGGGTTTGATTCCACGCCTGATTATCCGGGCAGCGAAGAGGGAATTAAGAGGTAACCCAGCGGTGTCCGTTGGAGGTCAAGCGGGGTAATGTTCATGCGATTCTCCGCTCTGATCTTCGAAGTATTTAGAATGACGCTGCACTAGTTTGGAGTAACTCCTACAGAGGCTGTTGATTTGAAGTGTCTCCTTTGGAAATTGAATGGTTTAGGCACTAACATGCAGAATAACTGAAACGTTCAGCCGGTCTGGCAATTTCTTTGAATAGCGAAAATTGGACCTTTCTGGTCGGATACCTTGACATAGTTGTGAGAAAATCCCGGCCAGAGTAGTTGCCCTACGGACGGGTGAGAAACAGGAGGAAGCTACGGCATGTGAACTGGGGAAATAAATTTGCTTTGCAGATGCGCAGCAGCGTTGCTTCGCTCTCTGAGGAGAGTGGCAAAACCTAGGTGACGGGATCACGGCAATGACAATCACTGAGAAATGTGCAGGGGTATCCAGGCTGTACGCATCAGCCTGAAACATAATGGGGGGAGGTTTATATTGATTTGTTCAAAGCGACCCGCGCAATCAGTTAGCAAGCCTCCTTCCCAATTGTGCTCCTCCGCCAGTGGCGAGTACCGCACCCATTAACACAACATGCACCGATTTAGGCATGTTCGACTCCCGCTTTACACATCGTAAACGCACAGTAATGAACTACGCACAAAGTCTGACATTTGATAATTCCGAGCTGATATCTGTCCTATGACCCACGAAGCGGCGAGACGGTAATTAACTCATTTTTTTGCTATTCCCCCAGTGAATTTAGTGGCCATTCCGGTCCTGTCCCGGGGAAAGTGCGGCCTATCCACCTGCACCACTCGCTACCTGGTGGCCATGGCAACGGCGGATCTACTCACCATAATCTTTGACGTCGTAATGTGGCGGATCAGTTATTACTACTTCCCCGGAACATTCCTGGACATCACCCCCGTGTGCAGTGTGATTGCTGTCCTGGGATTTGTAGCCATGGACTGTTCTGTCTGGTTCACCGTCACTTTCACCTTTGATCGGTTTGTCGCCATCAGTTGTCAGAAGCGGAAAGCAAAGTATTCCACCGGGAAAAATGCGGCTGTGGTTCAAACAATTAGCGCTCTGTACTTTTTCAAAAATGTGCCCGACTTCTTTACATATCATCCTGCGAAAGTGATTGACAATATACCCTGGGACTGTATTCGAAAGCCGGTCTACTATACGGATCCCCGATGGGTGGGATATGAATGGTTTTCTACAGTTCTAACGCCTTTTCTCCCGTTCTTGTTAATATTACTGTTCAACGCTCTGACAGTCAGACACATCTTAGTGTCTAGTCGCGTCCGGAAGGTGCTGAAGGGTCAGCGAAAGTTGGAGAACCGCAGTGACCCGGAGATGGAGAGCAGGAGGAGGTCTGTGATCTTACTTCTCACCATCTCTGGAAGCTTCATCATCCTGTGGTCGGTGAATGTTGCCGAATTCCTTTATTACACTATTTTTGGGTTGAATCAAAATAATTATAACTCTTCGGAGTTCATATTTCAACATTCCGGATACATGCTGGTGTTATAAAGTTGCTGCACAAACACGTTTATTTATGGGGTAACTCAGTCGAAGTTTAGGGAGCAGTTCATCAGCGCAGCGAAATATCCGTTGATATCAATTATTCAGCGAATTAATAAACAGAATCTCTAAGTTCTTCTCGGGCGCTTAGCGGTGTTTTCCTTCTTGATATTAAAGACCTGACACCGTACGGATAACGGAGAATGAGCCTAGTTTAGGCCTGACAGACACAGTGGGGTAACAAATAACCTAAGGCACCGGGATCCTGTGACCTCCACCTCCTACTAATTACTAAACTAATCCTACCTTAATTTTTTAAAATATGTTTTCACCATATTCCCGCTCCCGTCACCGCCACATATAATTCGATTATAACAGAACGGGCCAGGATCTGAGGATATTCAACGCCAAATCGACAACAATGCAGCTCATTCGTTAATTTACTATATTGCATAAGAGTTAAATGGAAAAGAAATTCAATAGTCTACACGAACTTACAGTAATCCTTTCACTTGTCCTTCGCAATATCTAAAACTGTTAAGGGGAAATACTAACGAGTGGAGAACTCGGGAGGCCTGGTCAGAATTGTGTGAAATTTCTATGGGATACACAATTCCTACTCTGCTGCAAAAAATAAATGTCATCTCCCTTCCTAACTTCTGATAATTTTCACCCGAGCAAACTGCGTTCTGAATCTCCTCTGCGTTCACTCCAGTACGATCGCATGTTTATCAATATTTCTCGTCTCACCTAAAGCTGGCAACATTTGAGGCATGGACATGGACAAGCACACTCATCTCTCAATTGCTGTGAACATTAGGACTGTTCTGATGCTGGTTACGATTGCAGCGTTCTGAAGATTTGTGTAAATATTGCCGGGTAGGCCTAATTTCTTAAATGCTGTCGTGATGAAACCACTTTTAGGTATTACGTTTGCGACAATATTCACCCTGTTCGTGTACCATCGGCTTTCAATTTCCTCTTACATGTCAGTATATTTCTGTTATTTCCCTTTCTGATTTCTGTATGTTGTGGGTGTTTGGAATGGCTCCATCGATGTAGTTGTTCTTGCTTGTTGATTCTTTGATATTATATCCGGACGAGTATCGTGTATTGTCCTATCTCTGGTAATGGATCGGTCGTAATGTAATTCCGGGGCTCTGACTCAGAAAATGGATCATGGTTGTACTTGTACCAATGTAAAGTATCTTCCATGCGTTTGCATTGTAACGCAAGAATGTTGGTGAATTAAGCTCGCCGCTTGAGTTTACCTGTGTAAGTAATCAGAATGAATTAAACTGTTGCGAGATCCTGTAATGCGTTGGAGAATCTCTGGTTTATTTTCGCATTTTGTGCTTTATCGTCTTGAATATACTGCTGTTTTATTGTATATTTTAATATTTCTGTTACAGAGAAAGAGAATGGCGGAGAGGGTCTGCAGTAGAGCGACACCTGGCGGGTGTGGAGAGGGAGACAGACGGCAGGAGAGAGAGGCCAGTGTTGGGGAGATACACTGTGCTTATGGGTTGGTGGGGATCTGAAACCGAAGACGCCCTGGGGAGGGGAGGGAAGGCTGGAGATTTACATCACCTCGGTGGGGCTGATTCATGGAGGCAGAAAATGCTGGAAGAATTTATCTGATCAAACGGCTTCTATGAAGGGAAATACAGTGGGCATTTACAGTCAGGCCTCTCCAACTGGATGGAACGATGGTGGAGACATGGTCAGTATGAATAGGTGGAGACATCTGTCTGCAGGCGGTAGGAGAATCCGGATAGGGGAGGGCGATAGACAAATGGTGTGCTGATGGTGGACAAAATCGCTGCCTGGCTAGAAGGGGGTGTCTCCATGTTTCATACCATCGACAGGATGGGAGCATCGGGTGCTCTCCGAATCTCCGCCGCGATCTGTTTGCTACTCTGCCCTTTTCGGCGGTGAAATGAAGTTTTATCTCCTTGTTTTGTTTTCTCTGACGGCAACACGGACAGCCTGACGTAGTGAGCACTGTGAATCTGACACTTTAATTCTCTGTCCTCTTCTCAGGGCACCGGACTGTGTGGTTTCTATGGCCCTGCGTGGCTGTCCCGCTGTTCAATATAATCGTGGCTGATTTACCCCGGATACATTTCTTTCTCTGCTCCAGTTTCCAATCATTTTCCTCATTCCATTTGCCCAAACACTATATTTGTGCAGTGTATGCTTCTATCTTTCCGATACGCCAGCCTCCACAGCTCTCCTCGGTACAGTATTGCAGGGATCCGTGCAGTCAGTCATTAATACAATCTACCTTCACTGCTTTAAATGACTTCTCCTTAATGAAACCGAGTCCGCTCGTTCATGAGCCAACCGACAGTGACAATGCGTTGGTGTGTATCTTCATTTGCCGTTAATGTAGTGGAAGACTCAATAATATTATCCTTCCGTACGAGGACTACAGACACCACCTGTTCTAACTCTTTCAGAATGTAGGACAGTACAGCAAAGAAATGTCCGGCCCATGATATCGGTGTCTACCTTGACGCCAAATGTAACCAATCCGCGCTGTCCGACATGATCCGAAAATCAACCGAACGCCGCTGTCACTTCCGGTCTCATTAATTTGCCCAACGTGCTTCTTTTAAACGTAGGTATCCCCTCTCATCCAATGTCCGTGTCCTCGACAATCTGTCATTCCGAAACCGATAAATTTCTTTTTCTTTTTCAAACTTTTTATTAATATCAAAATAGTGGATATACATAGTATTGCTACACAGTTGTTGGGATTACGTTGTCAATAGATAACATATATAGTTATATATTCAGTTAGTACAAAGTTAATAAACCTCCCAAAGATGTTCAAATACAGATGTAGAGTTCACAAAAATAGGATTAACATATCCAAAAAGACTAAAAAAAAGAAAAAACAAACAAAAAAATATATATAATCTCCAAAAAGAAAAAAACTGAACTAACCAAAACTAACCTAGCAGAAAGAAAGAAAAGCTAAAAAAAAGAAAAGAACATGGGCTGCTTATAGTATTGGGGGGGGGGGGGGACATAACCATTAGTGTCACCAGCTCCGAACCTCCCTACATATATTAACACAAGAATAGGTTTGTAAAGAGGTCAAATCACATCATATGAAAATGTTGAATAAAAGGCCTCCAAGCCTGATCAAATTTAATGGAAGGGTCGTACATAACACTTCTTATTTTTTTCTAGGTTTAAACATAACATAGTTTGAGAGAACCAATGAAATGTGGTGGGAGGATTAATCTTCCATTTCAGCAACATCGATCTTTTAGCCATTAATGTGAGAAATGCAATCATCCGACGCGCTGAAGAGATTAAATGGTGTGGTTCTATCATTGGTAAACCAAAAATTGCCGAGAAATTTATTCTGGCGGCCGGCAGTAATTTGCGTTCCTGATTTTGTAACCTTCTGTCAGGTCTCCCTCAGAACCAGGGGAAAATAATCAGGAATCTAAACCTTCATTTTTATCTCCCATTTGCCAACGCAAGTCGTAAGTCCTCTCTGCTTCTATGCGTTTGTCAGCTTCTCCCCCTTCCCGAACTACGGTAATTCCGAATGGCAGACACCGACGTGGTGAATAAACGTTCTTGCCCCTGCGCTTCACAATAAACCAAAGCCCACTGCGCTTTGACTCCACTCTGGTCGGAACAAGATTGTGCACGTCCCAGAAATAAACCCCCCGCCTTTTCAAAGGCTCCTCATAGGTGAAATATTCCGTTCCACCTAATATTCACCCATGCCCCACTTCTACACATACATGTAGTGCAATCACATCTGTGGCGTACCGTGACCATGAGAACTACACATGATATAGTAGCCCTGAAACAACCTACTGTATGTTTCATAACTCAGGCAACACACGGGAGGAAATAACGGTAGTTCATACGAAGTACTCAGTATCAGAAACGAGAAAACAATCAGCGATGTATTTTGTGAAAAAACTTATAAATCCGAAAGGGGGTGATCACAACGTTGCGATCACAGAGGAGGACACCAAATGGTGAACAGGAAGTAGATGAAAGGGATTCAGAGAATGTATACTAAAAATAATAGGGTGTAATACTTCATGAATTTGTCTTTCTTTGACTGCCGAAGTGTTAACGGATTACACTGGGTAAAATGTCTTCATTGTGTCTGCAGATACTTTTTGAAATTACGCTGAAGATGGTGAATGTCAAATGGTTGCAGTGGATCGCTTGAGGGGGAATGAGACTGTTCAAGTGGCCTATGTGTCGAACTCGTTTGTGACCAGTGCCCATCACTCTACTCGTTTACAGGTTGTTAGAGAGAAAAAATAGAACAGACATTCGATTCAAAGATTAAATAATGCGAACCCTCAATTCGGTGCCATAAGAAAAAAAAAACTCTCAAATGTAACATAAGTAAACGATGCCGAACAAGACTGAAGTTTTTAAGAATCCATTGAGGGTACAATGATGAAGTTTGAGAAATGAACAATGCTGGGACAATTAGGGCAGCTCGTCTGCCAATGGGCATTAAGGGTATGGCAAAGAAACATGAGTAGATATGTCAAAGTACAGGCAGCCTGAATCAAGCCAGTCCCTGTGCATTGTAGGGATCATGTCAATACATGAACAGGTCATAAGGTGGCATGAAGCATTCCTATTAGTAATAAGAAAAGAGAAATCCAATTCATTGATCTAAAGGTACCGTGCAAAAGTCTAAGGGATGTGTAGAGGTATATATGTCTGTATAGCTGGGGTGCCTGTGACAGTATTATAGCGATTTTATGTTTGCCCTCCACTGCTACGGAAGCAAAAAAAAAACATCGATATTCAAGACATATGTTAGTGATGATGAACTTGAATCTAATATGTGTCTCGGGTTGTAGACTTGAGTGGGAATGGGGCTAGAGAGATGGAATTCATGGATGGGAAAGGGGATAGGGAGAGGATAGGGAGAGTGCATGATGCACGAAATTGACATTCTGCAATGATCAATAAACACACTATATAGAATCAAATGTCCTTGACTGGTGTCTCAGGGCCGGGTATGCCGGCGCCCAGGCCACCCCTACTCTCCCCCATGATTTTCCTTTCCTGCCACCTGTCCCACAACCCCTACCCCGTGTCAATACATCCTCCCCTTCATAACATCCTTTGATCCCGACAGACTTACAAACCCGTGCAAAGGTGATCTATGCGCATAACCACAGGAAACGATCAAAGTGTTAACTGAATACACCACATCTACATTTACTCGTGAGACGGACATAGTATCTAAGTTGACTGGATGGGACTGGGGCATATTCACATCGGAAGATATAGTGTTGGAGTTCTTCATTAATGCACTCAGGTCCTGGTCGTCTTTAACCCAGGGTATTATGGGAAACAAGAACAGAGATTGTTGTGCCCTTGGCAGGGATCTTTGTACGCTCTTGATCAAAAGTAATATATTGAATGGCCGGGAGATAGCTAATGTTGCGTCATTATATTAGGGAGACAAAGATAAGACGGGGAACTGGTGATAGATGAGTCTATCAGCAGGTGAGAGTTTCGTTGGCGGATGGGATTCAAGTGAGCACATCTACTTCCAGAGACCAGAAGAGTTGCCGGCTGGGGGGTCAGTTTGACAGAATGCACAAAGATCTGACAGATACAATACAGTTTATGAAGGTATAGGTTATGCATTTTGAAATGAAATATGAATGTGTGGAGACGTTTCTAACGGGGAAGAATATACCCAAATTAAAAACTGTTCATGAACTTCTGAGTCCTTGTTCTGAAATCCCTGAAGGCTAATGTACAGGTTAAGTCAGATGAACGAGGTCAAATGCAATGTTGGTACTGATTTGAAGAGGACGCGAATTTGATACCACAGAGGGTTTAGAAGACAAGTCATTGGGGCGTACTTAATCAACAGTTATTGATTGTTGAAGTTTTTGGAAGAAGAAAGGTGTTTGGGGTTGAGAATAGATTGAGATGTTTCGCACAGAGCACACAACAAAGAAAGGCGGAGAGATTGATGGAACAAATTTCAAAATTCTACTCCTATATCCAATAATTTAATTGCTTATCTCATGTCTGAATCAAGCACCGGGCCTTCGCCCGAATCCTTACTGAAGTGCCTATCGTCGGCTTTTACTATGTCGCGTTCACTTTTTTATTTTTGCTTTCTCCTAACTACCACCTTGGGAACTGAGGAAGATTGGCGCCTTCCTCACAATGTCATGCACGCTTGTACCTTTAGAAACAGACCTTTTGCAGATGACAATTGGATCTTATTAAGACTTAGCGCGTGGAAGTAAGCATCATATATTTTATACCAGAGCACTGACACAGATGAACTCGGCAACTGAAGTTATGCTCTCAGCTCATAGCGTATTAAGGCACGCACCATGTTGAACACAATCAGCTAAATATCGTTGCGGGGCTGCCTACTCAGTCCGAGCATGGACCACATCCGATCTGACCTCCGGGGTGCTCAGTGTAAATTCTGCCCGTTTTCCAGTGACGGGGGTATTTCGGCAAGCTGCTCCGCTTCCTCAGCGTGACCCAGGGGTATCGGCTTTCCAGGTCACCTGACTGATCAACATTTGCACTGCAGTGCGGAATTATTCATCCAAAGGTGTGCAGCGGTGCCGATATCCGGAATACGGTGAAAAGAAGGCTGGGCCAGAATTAGTCATTGGTAGGAGGGGGATGCCGGGGGCTGCGTGCGCCGATATCAGGAATACGGTGAACAGAAGGGTGGGCCAGAATTAGTCATTGGTAGGAGGTGGATGTCGGGGGGCTGCGTGCGCCGAAGACTCTGATCCCAGGTCGAGTCTATCTTGGGTTGTAAACCAGTTTATTCTCCTCGCTGCCAAGTTCTCCGACCGGACAGTTCTGTAATGTCAAGTTCAAAAATATTACGAAGGCAACTGGGAAGCACTCAGATATTTTGTTTATTAATTTGTTGAAGAATTGACGTGAGCGGATATTTCGCTGCGCTGATGAACTGCTCTCTGAACTTGGACTGAGTCACCCCATAAATAAACGTGTTCGTGCAGCAATTCAATATCATCAGCATCTCCCCAACGTGATCAAGTATGTATTCCAAATCGCCTGTATTTAGTTTGATGCGGTCCGGCAATGAGGTAATAAAGGAACTCGGCAACATTCACCGACCACAGGATGATGAAGCTCCCGGAGATGGTGAGAAGTAAGATCACAGACCTCCTCCTGCTCTCCATCTCCGGGTCACTGCCGTTCTCCGTCTTACTCTGATCCCTCAGCCCCTTACGGACGCGACTCCTCACTAAAATATATCTGACAGTCAGAGCGTTGAACAGTAGTATTAACACGAACGGGAGTAAAGGCGTCAGAATGGCAAAAAACCCAGTTATATGCCATCCACCCGGGATCCGTATAGTAGGCCGATTTTGTGATACAGTCCCAGGGTATATTGTCAACCACTTTCACAGGTTGGATACATAAAGAATGTGGGCACATTTTTAAAACAGAACAGAACGCCAGTTGTTGTCAGAACCACAGCCGCAGTTTCCCGGTGCAATACTTTGTTTTCCGCTTCTGACAACGGATGGCGACAAACCGGTCAAACGTAAAGCTGACGGTGAACCAGACAGAACACTCTGTAGCCGCCTCTCTCAATACAGAGATCACACTGCACACGGGGGGTGATGTCCAGGAAAGTCCCGGGGAAGTAATAGTAACTGACCCGCCACAATACGACCTCAAAGACGATGGTTAGTAGATCCGCCGTTGCCATGGACACCAGGTATCGAGTGGTGCAGGTGGAGAGGCCGCACTTTCCCCGGGACAGGATCACAATCGCCAGTATATACACTGAAGGAACATCAAAAAGAATGAGTGAATGAGAAGCTCCCAGCGTCTCACGGCAGAAATAAACCGGAAACTGAGAACAAACAAACTTTGCAGACAACTCACTTCTTGAGGTGTAGAAGTGTAAAGCGGGAGTCTCAGCATCAGTTTTTCGGTTGATATGTAAAGCAACGAAGCTCGGCAACTTTCTTTTAGTGTGGCGATTGCCGCGATCCCGTCCCCGATATCCGGGACACTTTCCCCATACAGCACGGCATCGCTCCCTTGCCTTGTAACCGCGTACAAAGCTCTAAGCAAATTCCTTTTTCCTTCGTTTCCTCCACATCTCCTGGCTGTCAACCGCCCAGACAGGACTGCTGGACTCGCTTCTTTTAATTTCTCTAACTACCCTTGTCCAGGGATGATTCTCACAACGTCAAGCAATCACATCAGAAAGTTCAATTTTAGGTATTACAATTTTTGCTTAACCTGCTGGCAGTTTCAGGTATTCTGCAAGCTAGTGCTTAGAGCATCTAATTTCCAACGGAAATGTGTTTCTAGGTACTTCAAACATCTGCTGTGTTCTAGGTACTTCAAACATCTGCCTCCTTTAGCAATCGTTTTCAAATTGCAGCAGCATTATTCTAAATGCTTCGATGCTTATTGTTTCAGAGCGCTGTATCGCATCTTTGACCACTATCGGACATCGCTGGTTTAGCTCTTAACTCCTTCTTCACTTCACGCAAAATAAGGCGTGGGAACAAACCCTGGTTATCTAAATCGCCCATGGAGTGTTATTTTTCGAAACTCCCGATGGTTCGGAGTCTAACTGAGAAGCAACGTCCTCCGCTCGCTCCTGAATCTCAGCAGTGATTCGCTTCCCGCGTTCGTTTCAAACTTGCAGCAATTTCTTAAAACACGAGAAACGTCTTCAAATTGATACCGAAAAGCACTAAAGAATTCGTAAGGCTGGTGATCGAGCTTGAATATCGGAGCTTATCTTAACAGCTGGTTTGCATTGATAAATCAAACCTGTGTGAGACGAATCAGCAAAATGAATCCATCTCCCCGAACGATCACACTACATGTTTTTACCTGCCGGATTATTTTGCTCTGAGTCCACAGATTAAACTGCAATGTTACAATGTCTGCCACCGCACTCACTGATACACCGGCATCACAACGCTGCCGGTAACCGATCGAGTCCAAAGACCAATGTTAGTTGCCGATATTCTTACCAGGAGCACCGATAACAGCAATGATCATGTAATATATCTTTCTCACACGGTAAAATGCTTCAGACATGTTGACCGAAAGTCAATCTGTCTTCCAGCTGGCCGCGATCCCGCTGAAGAAACTCTGAGCTGATGAATCTCCACGGTCATTCATTTATACTCGCTCCAGCACACTGAATATTCAATACTACACAAGGCTGACGTGTCTTCCAACAGCTGGGGTAAAAATAAACATGATGTAATTCAAGTAAAATCCCAATCGTGATGAGGTACGGATAACTTGACACGAATTTGCAAAATCTCAAAGACGACGAAATGACGATTGGAGAAGTCAGTGGACTGATGTTGTGAAAGTCTCTCAGGATCACCGCTCGGTTTCATGATTGTTACTGTCCGTTTCTGGCATCCGTAAACTTTATCACCATAAACCAATGTTGTAACGTCACCGTACTGCTTATTGTCTCGGAATATAAATATACATATAAAGTAATATTTGTTAGTACTTTTGCGTAACGCAGTAAAAAAAAAACCTTAAACGAAAATGTCACCCAGGTTTATGAAGTTGTTTAACACATGAACACCCTGAATCAAATTAATTGCAATATACGCAAAATGCCGGAAGAACTGGTCAATCCAAGCATTATCCATGAAACGAATAAACAGTCGACCTTCTTGGCCAAGGATCCTTCTTCATATTAATTAACATCCTGGCGAGCACCGCAGCTCCATCGGGGAAAAAGCGGAATTTACAAGCGGCCAACCATTGCAACTAATATCCTCAGTCCTGGTCCGCAATATCTCTCCATGGCTTCCTCTTCTGCCACTATGAAGCCAGCCTTAGGCTGGAGAATTAACACCGTACATTCCGTCTTGGTAACCTCTAAGCTTATGGTAAGGACATGGATATCTTTATGTTGCGGTATATACTGTTCCCTTTCACCTTATCTGCTTGCTCACTGTTATCTCTGACTCTTCTCCTCGTTTGCCTGTCGACACCACTGCCCCTCTTTCCCTTCTCTGATGATCCAATCCGCTCACTCCCCTCTCCTATCAGATTCCTTCTTTACCAGCCCTTTGCCTTTTTCAGTTATCACCCGCCGCCACTTATTTCGTCCGTCCCACAACCTACGCACCTTTCTTCACCCATCACCTTACAGCTTGTTCTGTTCCCCCTCCTCGCAACCTCCTTATTCTGAAATACTCTCCCTTTCATTCCACCCCAAAGCTGGGTCGCGGCCCGAAACTCCGACTCTTTATTCATTTCGGTCGATTCTGCCCGAGCTGCTGATTTCCTACAACATTTTGTATGTGCATCAGATTGATGAAGCCCCTCACATAGTAAACCATCTCCCGTCAGGATTCGCACCGGTATGAAGCAAAATAATTCAATCACCGTGCACATGACCCTCGGATTGGTGCAAATGCTTAAACCGAAAGAGTATCTGCATTCATTACGCTTGTACCAACAATGACAATTGTTTTGCAGATGCACTGAATTGGTAGCGTTGTTGACAGTGAGGTAGGTAATCGTATTGACTTATTTGACAATCTGAACTGCACTGTCACTGTAAATATCACAC